>NC_088332.1:42770000-42937500 GCF_036884655.1 Musa acuminata AAA Group
ATTTCTATTCGTGAATCTGCTTAAGCTGCCATGACCAGTTCCAGATGTTCTTGTAAATGAACAAATTTGTAGTGTTTCATTTGTGCCATTTGTACTTTTGAAACATATTGATATAGTTTCTCTTGAACAACATCAGTCTGGAGCAGAAAAAATAAGTCATTAGCTTTTCATACATCGAGCATGGCAGCTGTTGGTTATAGTTCTGAACCTCTTGATGTTGCATAGAACTTCTACATCTTGAGGTAAAGGCTGGTGGTGCAACTCTTGGAAACTTTATCCTCCTTGCTTGTATTGTTACTAAATAATAGACTTTGAATTTAGTTAGCATGATTGACTGAAGAAAAAATTATGATGGCTATGCCATTTTCGGTTGTCTCAATAGATTTTAAACCTCTACCCCTCCACTTGTTGGTATTAGTTTCATGTCATTGAATTCTTGGGTAGATTCAATTCATTATTTGGTGAGAGTTCCTTGCAAACTTAATGAAACAGCTTAAATCTTTCAGCTTTTAACTTGCATGGGTCCTTCATTTTAGCTTTTAAAATTTTTCTTCTTATCTTTGTAAATGTAGGCAGGGTAGGATTTCCACCTATTTTTAGTCTAAATGTGAAATCTAAAGTGATGTCTCTGAGTTCATTTGATTTATATGGAGTCTGATATGGACATTCTACCTGTTGGTCTTGTTTGGTGTAGGCAATCTTACTCTGTTCCTCCTGCTGACTAGGATTCTTGAGATGAAGTTAATATATAAAGACAGAGATGTCCTTCTGTGGACAAAAACATTCTCCCTTTCTCTCACTCTCTCTCTTATTATTATTATTATTATTTTGTGTCATGAGCAGTGAGCATGTGAGGGGTCTAATGGTCATATTGGCCCTTGCAGATTCCACATGCCAGCAGGAACCATGTGTTGCCTGACCCCAAGGAGTCTCTTTTTCTCCGAACAAAGGTACAATGTGACACTGCAACTTATCATGGTGATTTATGTATCATGAGTCCCCTGCACATCTCATAAACAATGGGTGTTTTGTCCTTTGAATTTTAATGCACTTTGTCTTTGGCCAACTCTTAGGTAGGAAAAGTTCACCATTATTGTTTATTAAAATTGGCAGCTTTTCTAAGTTTCAGATCTCATATTAATGGAATTGTCAAGCATAAAAATCACTTTTTTTCTTTATTGTTTCTCACAAATTATAACATTTTGAAAAAAAAATAAAACAGTTGTCAAAGATTATAGTCTAAAAATTTCTTCTTTTTTTTTTTTTTTGAAGTTGACAAGATTTTTGATCTCACCATCTTCCTATCAAGAATTTTAGTACTTTCATTATAATCCGAAAAACAAATCATTACATCAAATAATCTAAATAAAAATGGATATTTATCTCAAATTAGATCGACGCTAACCGAACTGGATGGAACCAAGTCAAATTAATTGCATCCCTACCCACCCTACCCACCGACTCCGCTGCACAAAAACTCAGAAGGTCAAAAGCAAGGCTGGGATGGGATGGTGGCGCTGAAGTGAGGCCATCTGTATGAATTCTTTCCGATGGTATCTCATACCCCCCACTGTCCCAAACTGGTTGACGATGGACCACATCCTAATCGGATCAAACACAAGAAATAGATTCCCCGAACCCCTCCTCCCCACCCTCCCTTTTTCCTCCTCTTCTTTCCTCGGGGTTTGGTGACTCCAGTTGCGGACAAACCCTCCTTTCAGACAAAGGGAGCAAAGGATGTCCTGCTAGTCTTCCACAAGTACCAAGCTTTGTGATCTTCCAGGTACGAATTGATCCTTAATCATGTGTATGGGCTTTTTTTCATTTGAGTTTTGGCTTCAAAATTTGTACCTTTCTTGGTGGATGAGCTTTTGGATGGAGACTGTTTCTTTTGTAAGATGGTTCTTGTTCTATGGTCATCTCCTCCCTGTGATTTAGTTTTAGGTGTGGGGTATTTTATGGATGTTATCTTGCAGAAAGAAATATTGTGCATGCATAAGAATTTAGGGTGGTGAAATTTTTTTTCTTTTCTTTTGCCTACTGGTTTGTTCACCTTAAATTGGTTACTGGCTCATGAAGAGAAAGAAAGGAAAAGATTAATTGGACTTTCTGAAACAGGTTTGGAGAAGCTAGAAATTAGGGTTTTGCAATTGTGAGGAGTAAGGGCTGGTTCTGCACTCAGAATCGTTGGCCTTTCTTGTCCCCAAGAGAACGGTGGAAGAACCGCTTGTGGTTGTTAATCGAAACCCTAATAATCCTTGATAGATAGGCGAAGATGCGCCGAGTTCGGGTCTCATCCCATCAAACCCCTGTGCACAAGCTTGGGGATTCCCAGATGAAACTGTCACCCAAGTTCAGATTGGCCTTGACCCCATCACCTCCACCCTACCATTCTCCTCCAGCATCGGTGGAACCAGCAGCAGCCATGGAGTCAACCGCCCTCATCCCTGGCCTTCCCGATGACATTGCGCTTAACTGCCTCCTCAGGCTGCCCGTCAGCAGCCATGTATCCTGCCGACTTGTCTGCCGGAGGTGGCACCAGCTGCTTGCCAACAAGGAGTGCTTCTTTAGCCAGAGGAAGGCTCTCGGTTTCCATGACCCTTGGCTCTTCACCTTGGCCTTCCACAGGTGCACTGGGAGGATCCAATGGCAGGTCCTGGACCTCACCCACCTGTCTTGGCACACCATTCCAGCCATGCCCTGCAGGGAGCGCGTGTGCCCTCGTGGATTCGGCTGTATTGCAATTCCTCCAGATGGCACGCTCCTTGTCTGTGGTGGGTTGGTCTCTGACATGGACTGCCCTCTCCACCTGGTACTGAAGTATGAGATATACAAAAATCGTTGGACGGTCATGAGTAGAATGCTTGCAGCAAGATCTTTCTTTGCCGGTGGAGTGATCGATGGCCGAGTCTATGTCGCCGGAGGATATAGTACAGACCAGTTTGAGCTTGACTCGGCAGAGGTTCTAGATCCTGTTAAGGGGAATTGGCAGCCTGTGGCGAGCATGGGCATTAACATGGCCGCGTATGATTCTGCTGTACTCAACGGGCGGCTTTATGTGACCGAAGGTTGTGTGTGGCCATTCTTGTCCTCCCCGAGAGGTCAGGTCTATGACCCAGAAGCCAACAATTGGGAGCCCATGGCTGTTGGGATGCGGGAAGGCTGGACAGGTTCAGGTGTCGTCATCTTTGGTCATCTGTTTGTGATATCCGAATACGAGAGGATGAGGTTGAAGGTGCACGATGTGGAGTCCGATTCATGGGACACCGTTGAGGGTTCGTCCATGCCTGAACGAATCCACAAACCTTTCTCTGTCACTTCTGTTGGTTCGAAGATCGTTGTTGTCGGTCGAGGTCTTCATGTTGCTATTGGGCAAGTAGAGAACAAGGGTTACTGCAATTCTGATGGGAAAATGAAGAAGCAGAAATTTTCCATTCAATGGCAAGAAGTTGATGTGCCACCAGAATTCTGTGACTTGACACCCTCCAGTGCCCGGATTTTGTATGCTTGATTGTCCGTGCGATAAGGTAAATGTACTACTTTCTATGTCGAATACGTCACTGAAGGATTACAGTCACTGAAGGGCTTCTAAATGCGTTGTAAACTAGTGTTGGAATTGTGTAGTAGATCTGTACAGCAGCGACTATCGGTGAATACGATGTGCCTCCTTGTAATGGTGATTTGTGGTCGTTGTGAAGGAATGTCTTTGAATGTGGAGTTACTAGTTTGTAGCTTGTTCGTGATTTAGATAAGTTGTCAACCAATCTTGTATACAATCTTTTGTCTGCTATTCTTGATTCTGTGATCTATCATGCTTATCTTAGTGAGCCCACTATTATGAGTTAATTCAATGAGCTGCAGACTTTGGCATTGAAATGTCATTGCCATGATACTATTATTATTAATTTTTACCTCATGACTCTGAGGATCTGACTCTGATACTTGTATTTTAGCCACTTCAAACAGGGAAATTTGGCAACTGGATTTGAAGTATGTTGTTGATCTTTTGTCATCAGTATCTGACTTGGGAGCCCTCAGTGAGCTACATCTGTTGGTATTTATTGAAAGTAGTCAAGGAAAGGTGGACCTTTTGTGGGCTGAAGGCATCTAAGAATTCACAGATGTATCATCTTCACACATCAATTGTCTGACCTGTGGCTGCCATTCCTTAGCCAGCAGACAGACTTTTGAAAAATTACATATTGAAAACTGTTCTCATACTGTTCCCTTGATCATATGGTAGCACAAAGGGGCATGTCCTTATCTCAATACCATTCACATTTTATAAGACAAGCTCAGCGGGGACAAACCGATTTGATGATCTCATGTATGTTCTCATTGTCCCAAGCACACCAAGAGAATCCAATGCATCTACCTTCACTAAAGAAAGAGAGAAAAAAATGGGAATCACATTGAAATAGAGCTTGATGTGTTCCCAAATCCTTTAAAGCTTTGAATAGATGGACTGGTATCAACACACCTTCTATGTCACATGCTTTGTGGAAAAACAAAAGATGTTGCATTGAGCTGTAGTAGGAATGCAAACAACTTGCATTACAATTGTAACTATAGATTTTACTATTGCATATCAATTTGCAATAGTAAAATCAAAAATAAAAATATATGGTCGATAAATTTATACCATAATATATAATGTATTAGTCTACTAGCGACATTCCAGACTCATTTATCGAGGATTTATAATTTAATATTATATACAATCTTTTTTACACAAAATATTAGTCGATCAAAGCCACTCATCAAAAGTTGAGGATTTCAAACTTCATCTAATAAATTTTATATCTAAGATAATAATATGACGATGATCTAAAATCTTATCCGATAAATTTGTAGAGCTTGTTTCTCATATGATTGAAATCAAATTTAGAATTTAAATTTATATATCTAAAATATTGGTTTAGTGATAATATATTATATCTTTTCACCAAATATTAAGGGTTCAAGATTGACATCCAATAAAAAAAAAATTGACATTCCAAATATGATTTTTAAATATTTTTAAAATTATGGAGGGTTCAATATATATACATATATTTATGATTTGATGTGAAAATGATTTGATTGGATTCGCCATTCGGCCTTTGTGGACGGTGGTGGGTGTGCGATCACGTGAATTGATCACATGAAACACATGCAACGCCGTGGTCATCCCCTCACTCGCGTTCCCAAGTTGGGGCGACTTGAAAGCCACCACCAGCGGACATGCAAGACTTGCCGCCCATCACGCTAATCCCCTTCCACCAACGGTGAGCATACGTCGTAAGAAGCAAACCGTCTTTGATGACGCAAGTCATTTAATGTTCTACGGACGAATGGAAAGAGTTTTTGCTTAATGAAAAAAAGAACCTTCAAAAGTAAGTATTAGTCGTAATATAAATGTTCTATTCTTTCAAAATTTGATGGAATAGTACAAAAGAATACAACTTTATTTTCGATAAAAAAAAATATAAATATCTTTATTCAAGGTTTATGTGATACAGTGTACTTGAATTTAAATCTATATTAACTTTTAATTTGTTTATTGCAAATGATACCAATATATATAATATATATATTTTTCCTACATGAACAACAAGTTTTAAATTGTTACATTTAATTCAGGGTTTATTCTAATTCAAATACAATACCTGACATTTTGACCAGTCCTCTCTAGACTGATGTTGGAATTCCATAAAGTTATTGGAATTCCACAATATTTGGTCCATATTTTTAATTGTAATTTTAATTATATTATTGCGATAAAGGTTATATAATATTATTGTAGTTTTCATAAAATATTTTAAAGTATTTTTATGGTGGATACAAGTATTAATTGAGGTCTAATATATATATATATATATATATATATATAATATTAATGAATTATTTTTGCTAATAATTGATTCTTGGATTATGGAAAACGTTCTGGAAGAAATAGGAAAAGAAGAAACAAAGAAGAGGACTAAGAGAAAGGAAAAAAAAAAATTGAAGATGACGAGAAAGACGAGCATCAAAGCAGACGAATAGGCTACGACGAAGACCTCCTCGCCACTTCACCAACTACGTTTTGACTCCTGCAACGCGTTTGTTCTAAGTCGAAACTACAGCTGCTGCAGAAACGGCACATTTCAAGCTGAAGTGTTCCAACTCGGATTCTTCTTTCATCCGATGACTTTGTTGGGTGCTTCGAGTCTGTTTATGCATTGTGATAAACGAGAAGTTGGACTTGGCTTTGATTTGACACCTCCGTCGTTCTCACGAAACCACTAAATTTTCCTTTCTCCTCAAGCTAAGGAAAAATGGCACGTTTTTTTTCCTTTTTCTTTTTTGTTTGGAGACTTCAATCCGAAGGAATCCAAAGCCGAATCCAAGCAGGAAAGATGATGCTCGAGTGGCCCGAACCACCACTCCCAAGTTTTCAGGGGCGACGCGTACCGATGTGTATGGACTTCGATTCGCTTTTTTTGGGGTCATGTCATATATATATATATATATATATATATATATATATATATATATATATATATATATATCCTAATCCGTCACGGAACCGTAAGGAACCAAAGCCACAAAAACGTGCACCGCAAATAGATGGTGGGTAGGCTTCGGTCCAACTGCTGCTCATCCCGTCACTGTTCCGCACGAGAAAAACAATGGCGTACCACAATTGTGTGGCAAAGACGGCAGCCGACACCGAAATCTAACGGGGATATGGTAGTAGTATCCTGTTGTCGAGTGTGTCTTTCACGGCAGCCGATAGGATCGCCTGCCGACGAAGAAACGTTTCATGCACGAGCTCCTCATTCTCCACGTTCTCCTCCCGTCCACTCGTCTCCTGTGGAAAACGCGTATATAACTCCTACTCAGCCCCTCCGCAATCACCAAACTCTTACTTTTCCAAGAGGAGCGCCACCGAAATCACCAGCAAGAAGAAGAAGAGGAGGCGGAGGAGGAGAAAGGCAGAAGTGGAGATGGGCTGCGATCCTGAGCTCCGGCTTTCGCTTTGCACCGGCGAGGATGGCCACCGGAACTATCGATCCGACTCGTCTAAACTCAGCAGGTACTGCGTTCGATCCATCCCGTCGAATCCTTCTGCTCGTACCGGGCTTTGTTTCCTCTCTTAATTCTTTTCCTGCACGTCCATGCAGGGTCGACTCGCCGCTGAGAAACCAGCAGCAGATGACGATCTTCTACGATGGCCGGGTTTGCGTGTGCAATGCCACGGAGATGCAGGTTTGTCGATTGTTCTCTTTCCTTTCCTTCGCCTCAGAGACTCCGTTTTTTTTGTGATCGTTTAGTACTGCTTGGTTGGTTGCTGATCGCTTGATTTGGTATCGTGAAGGCAAAAGCTCTCATATCAATGGCGAAGAGGGAGATGGACGACATGGTGACCGAGAAGAAGCAGCAACAGCAGCAACAAAGCGTGGAGTCTTCCACGTCGTCTCTGCCGCGGCCGCCATCTCCTCGACCCATGCCACAGATGCTTAATCCTGGGCTCTCGATGAAGCGATCGCTGCAGCGGTTTCTTCAGAAGAGAAAGGCCAGAATGAATGATGTCTCTCCTTACAGTCAAAAGCAGAAACTGTTGTTGTTCCCGATCATGCTGCAGCGGGCATGACGAGGCCTATTAATTTCTACCACTTAGAGAAGACAAAAGGAGCTCTTTTTCTTCTTCTTCTTCTTTTTCCTTTTTTTCCCCCCCCCCTGATATGTTTATGGTGGAAAAGGGTTTGTTTGACATATCAGGTTTGTAACAAATTTGTAGTTTAACTTATACATATTTGATGACTTAAATTCTTGTATCAGTCTTATCAAATTTTATCTTCATCATGACAAATTTAATATTTTTTATAATTATTATTTAAATTTTATATATATATATATATATATATATATATATATATATATAATCCAATTCCAAATGTTTAATTACCCTACACATAATTAACTTATAGCTTTTACTGTGAGTTAGTCTATGTAACAGTTACAATTATTAGAGAAATTGGCTTGATCACCAACCTACCCGTCTTGGGCTGCGAGTTTGAGGGCCCATGGGAGCCATCGTTGGATCCCCTCACAGTGCAGGTAATTGTTTGGGTATATTTGTTTCAGTATTAGTATACATACTCTTCTTGGGACTGGTTCTGTTACTCGGGCCGTTGGGCGTAATAGTTAACAGCTGCTTAATATCTCGACTTAAGCCACGACTCGGATTGCGACCGAAGGATATGACGCTACATATTCTGGTCGTATGTTAAGTCGTGTGGTAAGGCATTCTGGCAATTGGTTTCTTGGCCAACAACTCGTAGAAAAGAGGGAAACAACCGCACCGCCATGTTTCTTGCCCATTTCCTCCACCGAGGTCCCCTCCCGTCTCCTCCTCGCCGCCTCCCTCTCCTCTTCGTCTCTTGTTCTTCCTCTCTTGCCGTAGCGGCAGCGATCGAAGACCACGAAGACGTAGCGGCGGCATCAGTGAAGAGGACGAGAAGGGCCTCAAGAACCTCGGAAACTCTTGCTACCTCAACAGCGTCACCGACACCCCGCCCCTCGCCCAGTTCTACCTCTCCTCTCGGCGCTCGTCTCTCTGTAAACCCTACCTCCTCGATCCCTTCTTTTCTTGATTTCTTGCCCTATTTCTTGGTAGAAATATCAAGAAACGGTCGGGGGTTAATTTGTAGGAAAGTCGTCGTTCGAGAATCGAGAGAAGGAGTGCGCCTTCTGCATCCTCGAGCGGCAGATCGCTCGATCCCTCAGCCTTGATGGGCCGCTCGACGCGCCGTCCAAGATTCACAAGTGCCTCGCCGACTTCGCTGAGCACTTCCAGTGGCGCCGTCAGGAGGACACCCACGAGTTCCTCCGCTACGTTATCGGCTCCTGCCACAACGCTTGCCTCAAGACCCACAAGCGAAGCATCAGCGGTGGTAACCCTAAAGCGGAGGAGCGCTCATGGTCCAGCACCGTGATGAAGGAGATCTTCGGGGGGGGCCCTGCTCAGCCAGGTGAAGTACCTCACGTGCAAGGATGCCCTCGCTCGATTCTTTCAGCCTCAAGTACAGCAAGTAAGCGAGCCATTCTGTTCTTTGTTCTTTCTGCATCATATGGTAGGCAATGTCACTGAAACGTAGACGCTGTTTTTGTCCTTTTCAGCCAGCCGTAAGAAACTCTCTGTAGCCAGAAAGCAGATGTTTATACACGAGCACCCAATGTGCTTGTCATACAGCTCAAGGTGATAATTGTTTATTTTTGGTTCTCTATGTTGTGTCATTTGGTGTCTTACTGTTAAATGTATTATTCATGTAGAGATTTGAAGGTACGAATGGTGCAAAAATTGACCGGAGAATCGAATTTAATGGAGTTCCTGGGCTTTCAAAGTTCATGTGTAATATGAATAAGGTTCGTCTTACACTTCATAGCTGGTTATCTTTCGGATGGCAGATTAACACTTTGCATCGATATCTTTATGTGCCAAAATAAGCATATCAGAAATGTCAGCCACATCTGGGTTTTTAAATCTTGATCTTGCATAACGCTATTTTTTTTTAATCTGAACTTGATCATCTTTGGTTTTAGGTTTTTAACCTGTACAAAGGATCAATCAGTAAAAAAAAATCTACATATTATCATGTTTACCGGTCATGCATTTCCACAATCAGTAAAAGAATTTGTGATTGTTATCTGTAATTCCACTATTAAGGATTACATACTAACCGGCACATTTTGGAACATAGCTTGTTGGGAGGACATCGGCACACATCACACAACGTGAGTTGGAGGTGTCAGCATATGTTTTGAACTAAATTTTGGCCCGTGACATCAAGTATACGAGGGTGTGTTGACCAGAACATGCTGTGCCAGAAAGGTCTGAACGCTTTCTCGTACAATGAAACCTACTTTTGGAAGTTGTTCTCTATGGAATGTTTTTTCGTTTCTTGGAATGATATTTGTTAGTAGACAAGCATGTAGAATCACTTATTGATATATGATAGAGTGTCATTTCTTTAGTAGTTTTTTTTTTCTGACAGAAAAAAAAAAGTAGGCAAAGATGTTTTCTATTCACGAGCTCTTGGCTGAAATTCAGTATCCATTTGGAACCCAGGTGTTGATCCAAGCTCGTGATTGTTCACATAATAGCTAAGACTTTTAAACAATCAGGTGTTGGTCCTTTTTTTTTTTCTTAAGTAAAAAAGTAATGATGCCAAGTTAGATAGTAGGCATGGTTCATTATAGATAACATTACGTTTAGTCACGTTAGTCAATCTTAATAGGTCATTATCTGATTATATTATCATTAACAATAAATATAAAACTACGTTAGATCTCATGAATATAAATTTTAATCGATTTCAGTATGCTAGATCGTTATCCGAAAGTGACAAGATATTTTCACCGCCTAAGTGTCTTAAATTGTAAATGATAGGTTAAAAGGTGGTTTGAAAGCGGCCCATCACATTGACACTCGGATGTGTTCTTTCATTGTTTTGGACCAATGAAAGTAAAGAAGTTAGTCAAAGAATAAAGGATTAAGTAAGCAACTTAAAATATATGAATAATTTAGAAGGGATTAGAATTGGTAGAAAAATATATGAAATAAAAGAAGAACAAAATATTATTTACTTATAAGAGACTTAGTTGGTAGAAAAAAAAATCTAGATAGACTAATAGTACTAGATTTAAAATTTGGTATATTGAAAAAGTTAAACACAGAATTAGTATAGGAATTATTGTTGATAAGAATATTAAGAATAATGTTGTAGATATAAAAAGATTTAGAGATAGAATTATAGTTCAAATATTTTAAAAAGGATAAAACATATTAAATGTCATCATTACTTATGCTCTCAAGTTGGATTGGATGATCAATCCAAAAGAAAATTTTTAGAAGGCTTAGATGATATCATTCCAGGAATGTTTATAATTGAAAAATATAATTAGAAGAGATTTGAATAGTCATATAAGAAAAACATATGATGAATATAAAGGGGCGCATAGAACCTTTGGTTACGAGGAGAGAAATGAATATAATGGTATGATTTTAGATTTTGCAACTTCGTGTGATCTTATGATTGCAAATACTCACTTTAAAAAGAGTGATGAACATTTAATTATTTATAAGAATAGTTACAATTATAGTCAAATAGACTTTTTTTCTTACTAGAAAATAGATAAAGTTATTTGTAAGAATTATAAAGTCATACTAAGCGAAAATTTGATGAATCAATAGATCGACGATATTAGATATTTATTATAGAAATAAAAAAGGATAGTAAAAAAACAACTAGCATGGTGAAATTTTAAAAATGATAGTATGAATACTAATAAGATAGAAAATGAGACAGAACTTAGATGAGGATAATATTAATATTATTTAAATTAAAATGACTAATAAGATTAGGAGCTTGACAAACAAGATATTTAGTGAAATTAAAGGTAAAAGTATAATTTTTACTAATAGATCATGTTTTAAAGATTGATAAGATTGTAAAAATGAGAAAAATCTAAAAGATATAAAAAAATCCAAAAAAATGATAAGATGGTAAAAGAAAATTAGGCACTAAAGATGGTGAAAAAAAATTAGGCACTAAAGATGATGAAGATAGTTTTTATAATAAATTAGGCACTAAAGATGGTGAAAAAAAATTAAATTATTAAAACTAAAAAATAAAATAAGGATTTGTGTAATATTAGATGCATTAAAGATAAACATGAAAGATAACGAGATTAAAAAAAAATTTAAAATATTTTTATAAATTATTTAACAAAAATTAATGTTAATAAAATAGATAAAAATAACTAGGGACGTTAGGAGTCTTGTATGATTGTGTTGAGTAATTAATAAAAAATATATAAAAATTTTATATTATCGAGATAAAAATGATAGAAGATAAAATAATTAATGTTATTGATACCAAAAACCTAAAAAAAATTTAATAGAAACTATAAATAAAAATTTAATAGAAGCACTATTTTAGAAAAAACACTGAATAAGCACAAACATGAAGAATAAAACGAGGAAAGAGTACGCCTCTATCTCTCCAGCAGCCTACTTTAATTAATTATTATTCTAATGTTGCAAGAATTTCCTGCTAGTTTGCAAATGCTAAATAGATATGTTACAATTTCAAACACATGTAGACAGATATGAAAAAACAGAGAAAGAAACGCGTTTGTTCCTGATGAAAATTCAGATGACCGATGACGATCTACATGGCCGGGTTTGCAGTCTTGTTTTTCCTTTTTGTGATCACTGCTTCCTTGGTATCGTGAAGAGGGGAGGAGAGTGAGTCTTCCACGTCGTCTCAGTCACGGCCGCCATCTTGATGAAGCGATCGTTTGCATCCAAGAAGAAATTGAAATTTCATAGAAGTGTTTGAACTTATGAAACTGTTTTTTTTTTTCAGCTTCTGCTAAAGTGCCTCTGTGGAATCACATCTAGGTATTCTTTTCTCAATAGTTTCAAAGAAGTTGGAAACTTGAATTATCATCACACAGCCTTCTTTCCATCGAAACGATTTTTTCCATCAGAAAGTCAATGTTCATCTCACAAACTCATGTGGGATCTTTTTTGACGCCACATTGCATTCTCATGTTCCGTGCTTAATTCTATTGTACACTTCGAAAATACATATTTATACTGTTTCAGATTCGTCATTTATACTGTTTCGAAAATACATATTTATACTGATACACCTAGAAAATCTTTTAATTTCATATATATATATATATATATATATATGATCATACATATGTACACACAAATATACAAATATGGTCACAAACAGAAGCAGTATAAAATAGAGGAGACTATGAGAAGAAATACCTAACAATCAGAAGTATAGGCGCAAAATCAATAACGGAGCTCACAAAACGCCTGTCAAAGTCCCACAACATGCAAACTTATTCAAATTCTCTGTCAATGCACTACAGCTTTTCTAATTGTCTCTTTCTGAGTTGACCCTTCAACAATTTTGAATCCTTATCTTGCTAAAGATGTAAATAATTTTTGAAACCTTCTTATGAATGCAAATTTATCCATAATCCCACACCGGTTAAGACATACGGATGCCAATTTTTGGCGATCGTCTAGATCAAATCCATATTCCACACCAATTTTTAGTTAAATAAGCACAAGACGAGAATCTTGGAATTTATTAAAAGAATTGAAAATTGCTGAAGCAAGATATTTGTGCACATATGTCAACCTTGATATAGGTACACATGGAAACATACAGTCAACATTGCCTCAATCAGCAACTGAATCCAAGTGGCTAAAACTAAAACCTAGACATAATAGCCAGGTTCACATCCAAAGCTAAGAATGATGATATCAGAAAAGATTAAAAATCTTATGGAGGACCATTTGTTTCGTTAAAAACTGCGAACAAAGATGACCAGAATTAATAAAGAATCCCTTTTTGTTCTTTAAATGCACATTTTAGTTACCTGTGGCCATTGAGATCTGTTCCATATGAATAGGCTAATAAAAATTTAATTCACATGAACCAAATTAAAAAATTCAAACCCAACTTGATCCAGATTTACAAACCATTCACTTATTGAAATTGAAACAAGTTAGGTCACACATATGGATGATGACAGACCAGGCAAGAGAGGCAGTTGGAGTTGGCTTACGGGTCCAAAATGGTGACATGATTCGAAGTGAGAGAAGTGAGTACTGTTGGTTTTCATGCGCATGTGAATGTGCCAGAATTTGGATATACATTGGATATACAAAGCAATCATGAATTCCAAAATTGCATTGGGACCAGTGGGGAACACTAAAATAGATAATTCAAAATTAGCTCCTATGCAACATTTAAGCAAATGATTGTATGACTGCTATACCACTAAACGTACAGTACTTAAGGTATTTTAATCACACAGAAAAAGAAGGAGTATACATCTGAGGAGTAAAGGAAACACATTTATTTCATAACAAACTACATATAATGGCAAACAAGAACCACAAGAAAAAGATAACAAACAACTGCAGAGACATAAACCCAGTTTCGGCTACCAATCATTAATCATAGATTCTATCAACCACAACTAATTGCATTTGCTGGTCATACATTGGACACCTATTGATCCTTTGATTACAAAGGAAACAATAAAAAACTAACACACACCAATGCATCTCGACCGTCCATAGTTCGTCTATTCTTAATCCTTATCTACGCTTGCAAGGTTTAGAAATAGAATATTCACCCTTATAAATTTTAATACAACGTTTATATATTCCGCTTAATTTCCCCCCTTACATCGGTCTGAAAAGGTCATATCAACCTATGATAACCAAAACAATAACCACTTTGAAATTAAGTACTAACTGTAACTACAAAATGATATTTCTTAAAATTCATCATCAGTTTGTGTTTATGTGTCAGATATTGATACCTGTAAAAATCGTAGCCACCAATGAGCTTCCATCGTTTCACCACGTAGTCTCCCAATCTTCAACAGATGACGGATGGGGAACAACTGCCTTCTCCATGGAGCGGTAGGTTACATGGTGATCCATCCACAGTTTGTGCCGTCTTGCTCCAACTGCAACATGCCTCTCCTCCACTCCCTCTGTGCTTCCTCCTCCCTTATCCTTCCCACCACCACCGCCGCCGCCGCCCAGTTAGCCGCAAAGCCGTCGGTGCTCAGCCCAGCTCCAAGCAGCAGCAGTAAAGACTTCGCCGTCCCGATTCCGGGCCTTCCAACTCACGTCAAGGAGAAGATCCTCATCCTGGAGGTGATGGGCGTGGACGCCGGCCGGGCCCTCTCGCTCAACCCGGCGCTCCGCACTGCCAGCCTCGACTCCGTCCACTCCGTCATCGCCTACCTCCTCTCCAAGGGCATCCACCACAAGGACCTGGGCCGCATCCTGGGCATGTGCCCCCGGATCCTGACTTCCAGCGTCCGCGCCGACCTCGGCCCCGTCTTCGCCTTCATCTCCCGGGACCTCGGCGTCCCCGACTCCGGCTTCCGGCGGGTCATCAACAAGTGCCCCCGGCTGCTAGCCTCCAGCGTCGGCGACCAGCTCAAGCCCGCCCTCGACTACCTCCGGCGGCTGGGCTTCACGGACACCAACGCGCTCGCTTACCACGACCCCGTTCTTCTGGTCTCCAGCGTGGAGAAGACCCTGATCCCCAAGCTGCAGTACCTGGTGGGGTTGGGCATGTCGAGGGAGGAGGCGGTGGGGATGGTGCTAAGGTGCCCGGGGCTGTTCACCTTCAGCATCGACAGGAACTTCAAGCCCAAGTACGAGTACTTGATCGGGCAGATGGGGAGGAGCTTGCAGGACCTCAAGGACTTCCCCCAGTACTTTGCTTTCAGCTTGGAGAAGAGGATCAAGCGCAGGCATCAGGAGCTGAGACACAGCGGGCTTACCCTGCCCTTGTCTACCATGCTCAAGAGCACCGATGAGGAGCTCAAGCAGTTGGTAGAGAAGAAGAAGAAGAACACTCGGATTCCAATATAAGCAGTCAACCCCACTTGTAGATAAGTGACTGTGAAGTGGGATAGGAGTCTAGTAATTGTTATATACTGATCAAAAAATTGATCGAGAAATAAGAAGAGCACATAAGGGTCTCGTTTAGCTTGCATGGCTCTCCACAGTATATTCTGCAAGGTTTTCAAGGAAACATAGCAGCTTCCAGCTTCTGACTTCTCTCGTTTCAGAACAGACATTTTCTAATATTTTGAAGTATTGCACAAACAATTACCTTCCGAGTTGGAATGAGATAAATTCGTTGCCATACAAACAATTCATCACATCAGATTAAACTGCCGACAAATTGCATGAAAGGAGGGGCATGCAAATGAAAGAAAGAAGATATGCACGGAAGAAATTATCAGAAAAGTTATGTCATGTAATGATCCTCGTTTGATCTTTATGCTTCCTATGTAACAAACTAAATGTGGAGGATCTGTTGAAAAATCAAAATAGATTTACATTACTTTTACAACTAGGGGGCAATGTGGTTCCAGCAAAATCACACCCAAATTTGGTATCCCCCCCCCCATAAAAATTGCACTGAAGAATCAGCACTGAAGAATCAACAAGAAATCAGATACTGAACGTCACCTTGTCATCTAAAGTTGCAGCACTGATCTCGACCGTGTGACAAATTTTCCCATGAGCATATCATTTGCCTGGGTGACTGGTAATGTGCCGTAAAATGGTTTTCCATGCATCCATACTGGCAGAGCTTCCAGCTGTGGTGATGGTGGTGGTGTTGAACTCTTCAACCCACATACCCATGCTTATATCTTCCATCTTGAATCACCCAAATTTGATATCCCCCTAGAAAATTGCACTGAAGAATCAATAAGAAATCAGATGGTGAACATCACCTTGTCATCTAAAGTTGCAGCACTGAGCTCGACCGTGTGACAATTTTTCCCATAAGCATATCATTTGCCTGGGTGACTGGTAATGTGCTGTAAAATAGTTTTCCATGCATCCAGACTGGCAGAACTTCCAGCTGTGGGAATACTGAATGGTGGTGGTTGTGGTGGTGTTGAACTCTTCAACCCACATACCCATGCTTACATCTTCCATCTTGAATAGCTGCAAATTATATGTGTCACAAGTGCATAAAGCTAAGGCACCAAGACATCTTATGTATGCTAGATGTTAGGTTCTCAAGGTTGCAAGAAGCTTACTCTTAAGCTATGGTTGGCATGTTGGGATACAACATATCTAGCGATGTCCTTTGAGATTATGTATCCAGGCCCATCAGCATATGGAGGATATATCTCTTCTGGCCATTCCTGTAAACAATATCATCATGTCATTATTAAGGCACTTCCTAATATATATAAATAAGGCACAATGGCAGTGGTAAAAGACATGTGGACATGTCCAAGCATAAGATTTATGATTATACAGACTTCAAACGAAGTAAACCAAGGGAAGAACAATTTCGGGGAACTAGCCAATCCTATTTCAAGAAACCATCCACACAATATAGATATGCTCATATCTAATGATTTGAAGAGGATCAAAAGAAAGAGGAAGTTACACAAGAATCAGTTTCAATGATGCTCTCAACAGAAAATATAAAAAAGGAAGTTACACAACTAATAAAAAGAATTCCTATAAACGCATTAAATATTATGTAGTATACCCACCTCATATGTGACTGCCCATTTTCCACTCCTGAGTGGTCTATGCAAGACGTTTAGATTACCCATATAAAGAGATGAATTAGAAGCATCTGTTTCGATCATTCTCAGTATTACATCCACCCTAACAAATGTATCATCATCACATTTCATAATATATGCTGCAGTCAAATTGTGAACCTACAGGATAAAGATGGCCAAGTTAATACATGTGATGAACTGTGTTCTATAAGCAAACTGCATAAATCAGGATGCCAAGAAATATCATGATAAACTTACCCCAAACTCACAAATTGCAATCGTTTTAAGAACCACTAAATCATAATGATCCATGAATGGCAAAATCACAATATCTTTAAAATACTCCGCCTCTCTCTTCAATGCTGCATTTAGCTCCTTCTTTGGACTCTGAAAATGCAATTTTTCGTGTTGCTATAAATCAGTGGCTGGACTAATAATTTCAACAGAAATGTCATATTACGTCAACCATTCACTTAATTTCTTATATCTTCACTAAGCGAGGAAACTTTACCGAGTGTGTTGCTATAAACTAATTTGCATATGACTAGTACTGTTATACAAAAAATTTCTTTGTTTCTTCAGATTAAAATTTTGTTATAGTAAGTTTACAAATGAAATAGCAGTTCAGTCATAATTCTTGCAAATTAGCACAAAGATCCAGCATCGGAGGCTTAGAAACTGATGCAGGCTTCTAGTTTACTAAATATCATTATGAAATCAGGCGTGGTTGCTTGTACAGAGTTGGCGCACTAAAGAATGGTGGTGCCATACCAATTTCATGAAAAAATAAAGAAAACTTCATGTTGTAGATGACAAAGTCTACAAGCACTGAACACTTGCATTCATCATCTTAACTGTCTCGTTTTGTGATTGAAGTGTCGCTAGAACAACGATAAGTCTGGTTCATCACTTGGAGCTCAGAATGCATGGACTTAATAGCAGCAAAGATACCCAGTTAACCCACTAAATCATATCCATGTAGCACAATGTTATTTGGTACTAATCCCAATTGTAGTTAAATATTCCCTAATAGAACATACATAGAATGCTTGTGCTTTATATCTAACATCTACATTTTATTTAGATTGGAATACATGAAAAAGTCCATGAATTTTTTCATCTTGCAGTTGGTGCTCATCAGGATCCAAGTTTATACATGATTCTCTAAACAAAGACTTCTAGACTTTTGTGACTATTGTTTTGATTTAGCATAAAAATTTGTATAATATGTTTGTTTGCAAATGAAAGAAGTAAGCAAAATATGAAAAAAATCAAACAAACAAAAATTACCAGTGCAACAAAGAAATGGGCTATTGCACTTGACGAGTGCAGTGCAGGATACTGCATCCACGTTTTCCGAACAGCCATGCGCTCAGCAAAATGACCTGTAGCTGATATAATACCAACAAAAAGTTGAACAGGATTTTGTGGCAGAGGAGGGGATTTCCATCTTTCTGACATCTCCAGTACATGTTGAGCTGAGAAACTGGGGTGAGAAGTTGGAAGAGAAGTAGCATATACTGAGTGTATGTCCACATCTCCCTTAATTGTTAAACCTGTTGCATCTTCAAGGGTAAATCCCTGCAAAGGACATTCACAAATATCAGTGAATATAAACAGGCTTCAAGTCTCAAAAGTTGAATGCATATAGCATCTGGTCCTAGCCAGGACCAGAAAACAAAACAATTTAAATGATCAATTCCTTCAAATTGCTTGTCAAAATGCCACAAATGTGGGTTATCAACTTTAAATATAAAAAAGAAAGATGCAAACTACACACCATTCGATATGGGAAAGAAGATACATGCCGCCCCCCTACATAAATGTGATATCCTTCGACACCGGCCTGAATTGTCAGAACAAACAGCTTGCCTTCAGCAAATGGAAAAGGCCATGTCATTTCTGGCTTCTTTGCACGACCAACGAATCGCTTCAACCATGAAGTGGTCTTTGTCTCCTTTGAATCAACAGAATCAACATGCTCCCACTTCTCACATTTGATAAAACCATCAACTACAAAAGAATAAGTCAACAGTGTAGACTTAGCAGAAACATGTTACCCTGAAATTAAAAGAAACATATCCAACGATAACAGTTCAATCTGGATGCAATGCAATGGAAATATATATATAATAAAATGGAAAACAAAGAGGGACTAGAAACGATGGACATCAAGAAATTTTTGGAATGGACTAGAAATAACAACAAGAGCTGTTCCTGAAGGTAATAAAACAAAGAATTTGAACAGATTATGATGGCTTTTGTGTACATTTCACTTGAAGTAAATGCAGAATCTTAAATTTGCATGAGGCTTAGTCTAAAACAATTACGTCAAATTATAATGTAAAAAATCATTCTCAGTTGCACTATTCATAGTTGCCTAAAGATTCCACATAAAAATTCATACTTCTGTTTAATAATGTAAGAATTGCAGATAAAGCAACAACGTTTCCAGGTTATTCACAAAAGAATCCCATGACCACTTATTCTACAAAGCAAATCAACACCAGACACCATAAAAAAGCAAACAAAAGCTATTGCAGTTTGGCCACCAGGTCAATTTGTCATTTTTACTTGGGTAAAAACTTAGTGATCAAGTTCACATTAAATATTATTAGTTTTCAAACTATCTAGATGATGCAATTTTCAAATGTCAAAATCACATGAACTGGACACAGAAATATAGTTTTGCAGCAAGTGTTTCTAACAAAATAACCTGTACTACCAAAATAACAAAGCATTAAAGAACAATGAAACAAGGGATTGGAATTAAAATTTTACCTGTTTCTTCATCCTCCTTAGAAGGCACCCCATCGCAGCGTAGAGCCTTGCTCCACTGCATCCGGTAGCACGTATTGTGCTCGATGATGGGAACCTGGCTCCAGTCTCCCTTCAGCCTCGGATTCAAGTGCAGAATCTTGGGCGGGTCTTCACTGTCCGCCGACTTAAGCCCCTGCAGCTCCAACACGAACTGTGACACCATCACAGTATCATTCCCCTGCCTCAACCTCGCAAGCTGAGGCACATACTCCTGATGGGCATCTTGCGGTGTGCCGACCACCGTGATCGATGACCCTACGGCCAATCCACAGGGAAGAAACATCGCTCGCTCACTTTCTGCCACCGTCTCAGGCCCGGTGATCGACGAGGGGCAAGACTCGGGCTTAATCTGGACCACTGTGGCAGGGATCATTTCGGCCCCGGAACGGTAGTTCTCCAGCTCCTCCCAAGCCTTGAGGCCCAGCGCCCACGCCTCCTGCGCCATTCCCTCCAACACTGAGAAATTGCCCCTCCGTTGCCGGCCCCCGCCCCGCAGGTACCGCTTCATTATCTCGCCGGTGATCCGGCCGTAGCCCTCGTCAAAGGAACCAGACTGCCGGGCGCGGAGTACGAGTAGGTCCTTGCCGTGGGGCACCCGGGGAGCGTCCAGGGTCCGCCCATCCTCCAGCTTCCGTTGGTGGGCGCCGCCATGGTAGGCCGACCCAAACAAGCTCCGCCCGACGTCAGCGACGCCATCGAGCGGCCGGTCGAGTGCCCCGGAGACGCTGCCGTCGTCGCTGACGACGTATGGAACCTCCAGGAAGTGGCGGAACTTTAAGGCGATGAAGAAAAGGTAGAGTGCGGCGGCGACGAGAAGAAGGTGGGAGAGTCTCCAGCGCCGGCCGTGAAGTGACTCCACGCTCTTGCTCCGCTTCATCACCGGTGCCAGTCCCTGGGAATCGACGGAGGGGTAAGATCAAGACCGTTAGAGTTTTGCCTCCGGGGATCCCATAGGAGGGGCTTCGAGGAATGAGTAGGTATTCGATCGAAGTGGAGGGAGAAGAGGAAAGGAGTTAAAAAAGGGTGACCAAACCCTAAGGATTTAACGGAGGAAGACGGGATTAGGCAGTTATTTATCCATTAAGGTCGTAATTAAAGCAGGGGTTTTAAACATTAAAAGTTAAGTGGGCTGTGAAGAACGTCTAGTTTTTTTCTTTCACCCGCTTATGACACACTCATGTCACCTACCCGCCTTTGGCAGCTGAGTCCCACATCTACCTTCAATCATAAGACCGGCAAACAAAGGTCCTAAGCGCTTAACAAAAGTATGGCTGGAACATAAAGTAAGGAGAGGTTATCTATCTTTCCTTTAATATTATTCCCTCTCTCTTTAGTGCCAACGAATAATAATCGAGCGAAATGAGAATGAAACGGCGCCGTAACAAACGGGCATAAGTTGCTGTTTAATAGGAAATAAACGTGGGATTATGTTTGTTGCTTAGTAACAGATCGACGAAGTTTCTGTACTCCGCCAACGTGCCGTGAGTTGGCCGATAGGGTCCGGCTTACCTAATCTACTTGATGATGTGGCACGATGCGATTGGCTGGCTGGCTGGGTGCGCGCCGATGATTGGCCGTGAGGCAAAACCGGCGCTACGGGTGTATGCGATGACGGCAGGTTTGGGTCCCACTCTCACAGACCAATTCGACCGAGTCACGTCATTGGACAAGCTTTTCCGAATGATGTTTTGCGGCTTGCCGAGGCAAAGATGCAATCGTTGACGGACACGTTGTTTTAATGGCCCCCTGCATAAATACGTTTAATAAAAGGTTTTGTGCGCGTGTGTGTGTGTTAAATTAATATTCCGAACGGTTGATACAACAAATGGTAATTAGGCAGTCACCTTCCTTCGTCGCGATTGGAGCGTCTCTGGGACCCACTTGGAGCTCGAGAGGCTGACTCCTTCCTGAAGAAGGTAAGGGCGGCAAGTCGGTCACGCGCGTGTACAAAAGTCTTATCGCTTTTCTTTTTGTTTGTGCATTTTTTTCGTCACCCAACGCGTACCGGAGTTATTCGACACGGGCCCCAGCGAGTCTCCAAATACCGTATTGGTGATGCCGCTGGTTGTTTAGAGACGGGTGGCCAAAATGCACCGTCTTTTTCGAGAATTAACAAGACCACAAAGTGCACCCTTTCCTTTCGTTGGGTGCGGTACAGCGCGGAGACCACGAGAGGGCGTGGATCACGTGCGCACACCACCGGGGAATGGGACAGGACAAGTCAGCGGGGAAACTGTTTCTTGATTTCAGCTCAATCTTTGTGACACATGCGGAACCGTTTGGTTGGTCTCCACTTGTGTTTCGAGCCTATGAAATGCCAGTATTATGAGAGTGAGTTTTGTTTACTCATTCTTGCATTTATATTGTATCTATACAATCGTAAAACTTTGTTTATTAAATTGAATTATTGAATAAAAATAGGCAACAAGAATTAGAGTGTATTCACAGACTGATGGTTGAAAGTTAAATGTCCAAAGTGAAACGAATGGGATTTAGATGATACTTCTGTACTTCAGGTTCACAACAAAGAGGAATAGAACGTCTGACTGAATTGAACCGCGAGAAGAAGAAGAAGAAGAAGAAGAAGAAGAAGAAGGCTTCACATATTGCACGACAAAGAGTGGGATTGACAGAGAGGCTTGACAAAGTCGCTTCTCTCATAGGGCGCCCAGGTTCTTGAGGCCTAACACGACGCCGACGCCGATGATGTGGCCGACGACGCCGCAAGCCAAGGTGTCCGCCAAGGTGAATCCGGCGGGGTCGCCGGTCTGCAGCCCGGAGTCGCGGACCTCCAGCTTCAGCCCCGCCGTGGCCTTCCTATTCGCCGACGGTGCCAGCCCGAACCTCCCGGCGAACAACATCAAGCTCGTGCTCGTCACCATTATCTGCCAAACACAAACATCACAGTCATTTACACAATCGTCTCATCTGCATTCTCCAACGTCCGTGCATGTGCCAAATCCATCTATAGTGCGAGATACGCATGAAGTTGGAGCTCACGATGTTGGTCGGAGAGCCGATGAAGTCACAGCGAGCGCCCAAAGCTCCCCGCCCACGCTGCTTGAGTTGAGGCAGCATCACCTACCAAGAACACGAGTGCAGAATAAGAAATGCAGTCGAGAAAAGAACAGAACCAGTGCTCGTGAACCCGCTCACCATGGATGGCTGGACCTTGAGGCCGCTGAACTGTGGGAGGGCGGTCATGGCTGCAGCTGGAAAGGCGAGCTTGGAGGCCATGGCTTGTCTTGCACCGCAGGGATCAAGCTGCTTCCTCTGCTGTCACGCATTCATCAGGACCTTAAAACATGAGGTGGAGATCTTAGAGTGTCAACCTTGTGGACTCAGGTAGCCACCATGGATAAACCTTAGATTCTTGGTGCTGAAATGGCAGCCTCTTGTTAACCTGAGCCAAGTGGATAAGATAGTGTTCGAGTGATTTGGTTCGATCACTACAATTTCCTATTTTGGATTTCAATCATGCCTATAAATTCTGGACCGAATGGGTCTGTCGGATCATAAAGATATTCTTGACTGATTTGAATGAAATTTGCTAGACTCTTAATTTATCACATTAGATTATTCGAAAGACACTATTACATAATGAAAGAAAATAAAATTCTATTACATTATTTCTTCTTGAAACGTGTTTGCTTTTTATCTATATATATTTGAAATACACATATATAATATTTTTTATCTATATATTTAAATCTCAAGATAAGATATAATTTATATTATATTTGTAATTTTGTTATTAAACGCTGATTCGATAAATTGGCCATCGATTCAACATTTTTATATCCAATCCGATCTAATAATTACGATTTTAATATATTATTATGTGTGTGTGTGAGATTTGATCCGATCTACAGGGCGGATTGAAGAGCCAACATGTTAGGGTTAGGTTAAACTTGGTCCGGTTAATTCTGGGTTGGGTTTCGATCTGCAACTCATGGCCACCGATCGCTTGGAAGAGAGACTCGGGAGAAGACGAGGCTATATATTTTTAATCGAGGGTTAGGGTTACACAATTATCTCCTCCATGGCCAATTCCAAGACCAAGACCGGAGGTTGTTCGCTGCTGCTAATTGGTCTTTCTTAGTTCTCTCGGTTTGATTGTGTGCTCGAACTATCTAGGGTTTTGTTTCCTTTGAATTGTTGACCTATTGTTTTGCACGGAGTACTTCTTTTTGCTGTGACTTATTTGGCTGGATTGCCGTTCAATTGTCTCAATTCGGGCCTTCATTTTGGGTTCTTCGGGAGAACTAGGGCTTTCCGTTGGATTTCGAACTGCTTGAAATTAACTGCGGAATTGTCTGCCGGATTCTTTTTTCTTGTTGATAGTTGTTGTGGGGTTTGTGTTGGTCGCTTTCCTTACATGGAATCGGGACTTCTAGTTTTGCTTACTGACAAACTTGTGGAAGATTGACCTTATTCCATCTCCGAGTTCGAGATTTGGTAACGTGCTTGTCGACGATAATATCTGATAAGTTATTCATTGATTATGATGTTGGGTTTTTTTTTTTTTATTTCTTATTGTCCTTTCAAAATTTTAGCTCGGTGTTTGTTTCTGCTTGATAGAATTTGATTCCTGAGCTTGTTATGGTGATTTGATCGTTTCTCCTTTCCTTTTTGTCTCTTATCGGTAGTCTGCTTCTCAATGATTTTCTAAAGTACTTGTATGTAGGTTATCTGATGATTATGGCTGCTTTGTTTTAAGAGCTATATGTTATCACTGAGCTGTTGCATTTTGCAGAAATGTTTACCTTTGCGCTTTTTTGACTGCTTGTAGGAAGGTTGCATTGTAACTAAGGAGTCCTAGAGAGTATGTAGTGCAGTTATTACTTGTACATTCCATTACTATTTCACTTGGTTGTTTTTTGTTTCTTTCGTCATATCTGTTAAAACTGTGCTTTGTGGGAGTAATGGTGTTGGATTCATGGGCATGGAAATTTGTTGCAGATGTATGGACCATCATGAAGCTGATGAAGTCTGGTTGATTTTGTTTTTGTACTTTTGTCATTGATTTCTCTCATTTTAGAAAATGACATGATTTTTATCAAGCTTCACACAATTTGATTGTGGAACTTGATTTAGTTTGTGCATCTTCTTTGTTGGTTTCTTGATGTTTGACTTGGACATCCTGCTGCTGATATGAGATCAGGATAGTGTGCTATCAAATGCCATTATAGAAGATTTTGGTTTCTTGTTAATGGGCGCACCCAAGCAAAAATGGACTGCTGAAGAGGAGTCCGCTCTCAAAGCTGGAGTTCGAAAGCATGGGGCTGGAAAATGGCGCACAATATTGAAAGATCCAGAATTTAGTGGTACATTATGTCTGAGGTCAAATGTGGACCTCAAGGTAAAGTTTCTTGTACATTGTTTAATCAGACAAAACCTACTTTTCTTCTTTGGGTTTTTTGCTGTAAAATATTTGAAAATAGTGCCTTCTGTCATGTAATAACTCGAGACAGGACATAAATATGAGATTTAAATTGCTAAGTGAATGCTTAAGGTATGATTTTTATTTTTTCCATTTGTTTTATCTTCAATGGACAGGATAAGTGGCGGAATTTGAGTGTGACTGCTAATGGGTGGGGATCTCGAGAGAAGGCCAGAATAGCCATGAAACGGAGCCAACATATAGTTAAGCATGACAATAGCCCAAAGGCTGTCAGCACGTCAATTGAAGATAGTGATGATGAAATACTTGACATCAAGCCTATTGCTGTGAGTAGTGAAAATATTCATGTAACTGGTCAAAAAAGATCATTCTCACGGTTAGTGATACTAATGCTTCATTATTTCTTGTTTTGAAGTTAGCATCTGTCTCTTTTCCATTTAGATCAATTTGCCTCATTTTTTTTTCTTTCTAATTTTCATGTTTATTTAGTGTATCTTGTGGCAATTATGAAGTTTTACTTATATTTGTTACGGATTGTGCCCTTTTTATGGTCTTATATTTATGTATAGAAAACAGGTAGATAATTGACAGTAAAGGTTGAAGTCATTACTCGTTAATATACCTCAAACGTGGAACGTGTTTGGTGACTTTGGAATTCCCTTCTCTACTTAAAAGGGTGTAGATTTGACTATGTGCTGTAATATTTTACCTTGTCACATATTTTCATTTATAGCATATTGGAAGATTTGCTCGCCAACTTGGAATTTAGTTCTCTGCATGCATTCCCCTACACTGCTTACCCCAATTAAAATACTTAGACCTCCCTATGTATTTCACTAAATAATTTTATAAATATATCTCATTACTAGAAAATGGAAAAATGAATGGTTAGGATCAATGAGTACAACAACACATACAAAGATTAATGAGAGTTGCAAGGATCCATGGTGACAAAACAATTCAAACACTACACTTGATGATATGGACTTTCCCGTATCTATATGTACCCTTATTGTCTTTCTTAATTTTGCATAATAATGGTGATGATAGTAGTAAGACTTCTAAATGTAAATATATCATTTTTTTGAGGTAAAATATAAGGGAGTTTTATGCATTTGAACTACATAAGATTCTAACCAATTTTCAACATTGATTTCATTCTGATGAAGCATGTTCTAGAATGCTATCAGAACAGCATCTTGATCCTTCTGCTATTCTTTTTAGTTATCACTGATGTATACTAATTTATATTTTGCTTAACCATGTATGTAGGATAGACAATCTGATATTGGAAGCTATAACGAACTTGAAGGAACCCACTGGATCTAACAAGACAACTATTGCGATGTATATAGAGGTTTGTATCAATCCTGAGGCTAAATCCCATTCTCCTAGCTCTCTTAAAGGGAAATGCGATACAATCTTATAAAAAAAAATGTTGATTATATAAATATTATGTGCAGGTGCTATCTTTTCACTGATAGGGACTAGGAACCTGAACATTTTTCAAACTCACAGAATCATTGGATTAAAACAATAAGTTTAATAATTGCATACCTCTTGTTTTATTTGATAATAGATTTCTCTCTACCTTCATGTAGGATCAATATTGGCCTCCTCCAGATTTTACACGATTATTATCAGCTAAGCTGAAGACATTGACTGCAAGTGGGAGATTGATTAAGGTAGTAGTTTTTTTCCTGGTTAAATTTATGTGTTAGCAATGTCGTGAAACTATGGAGTTTTGGCTAATGGATAATTTATGTGCTTATTGCTGTTGAATAGAAAATTGTTATGTATGCTAGCATACATGTTCATGCCCTTGAAGTGCCTATACATGTCACTCGGATACATCTCCTGTGATCATCCTTTTGTCTAAATGGCCAGAATTATCACCTACTTGCCCTTTTAGGTCAAGCGCAGGTATAGAATAGCACCAACATCAGCTTTTCAGAAAGGAAAATCATCTAATATTTCTATTTATGAGGGAAGACAAAGGGAGCCATCCGGATCAGTAGTTGATGACTTCACACCCCTCTTGAGATCTCAAGTAGATGTTGAATTAGCACGGATGCGAAATATGACTGCACAAGAGGCAGCTGCAGCTGCTGCTCAAGCTGTTGCGGAGGCAGAAGCAGCCATGGCGCAAGCTGAAGAGGCAGCAAAGGAGGCAGAGGCTGCAGAAGCTGATGCAGAAGCAGCACAGGCTTTTGCGGAGGCAGCAATGTTGACTATTAAAAACAGAAAAACAGCTGACCTGGTAATATCTTTTTTGGCCATAAGTATCATGTAACTATTTTGTCAGTGCATATATGAAGTTTTTGCTTCAATTGAGTCGTCCAACCTATGTTTCATAGTTTTTGTTTAATTCATCCAATTCTATGAAATTGAATTCAAACATATCATACTATCTCTTTTGTCATAGTAACTAAGGTTTTTGTGAAATGTGCAGATAGTCCGAGCTTGACAGGAATCGACTGGTCAATTTAGCTTTTCTCCAGGTGCAACTTCACCAGAGATACTATAATTTTAGTTTCAGTATTAATGTGGATATGTTTGAATAGCTAACGTGATGCAGATTCACAACCAACAACGACCCTTGGGAGTCAACCTCAGGACTCACTGGGTCGTTGTTGGTTCCACGGTGTTGTGACTCCAAACAATTGTTGTTGTATATGCTATTGGAAGACCAGGTGTATGGGGGAGGAGAGCTGGTGCTTCAGAGTGAGATCTTCCAAATTGGCTGATGATATTGTGTGCTGCCTGTACTCGCCAAATCTGCAGATGCTTGTGTAGGAAGCTGAATGATTGCCTATGGGAGATTGTTGTCTGTAGGGAAAATCTGACATGGTGGAACATTTTCTTTCTTGAGTTTGGATTAGACTATTTAGAGCAATGGGGGGCTTAATTATACCACTGGAGACAGCAATTGTATTAAAGATCTCACAAGGAACTCTCGATTAGGAACACATTTTTTGAGACAACATTAAAAATGATGCTTATAATGTTTTCAGATGCATTATCTTCGGTCACTTTCATTCTCCTTGTTTACCACTATATCGCTGCTTTATGGATTATTAAAAATTGTGCAGTAAATGCTTGGTGACCATTGGTAGGGGTCTGAAGACTAACCTGAGACGAATACTTCTCAACTGCCCCTACTTTGGTACAGGACGTGGAGGTGAGTGTACTATGAGCATATAATGCCTGAATTAATAACAAACGTAGAATATTACATGGAATAAATAAATTTATCCTGTTTATTCGTACAGAAAGTTCACATTATTAGTTTTTTAAAGGCATTAGTTTTATTACCGACAACTAATTTCGTTCAATGCGTTAAAGCTAAACTGCCTCGATTCGGTGTAATAAAAAGAAACAAGTTAGGCCATAACAATGTCTGGAAATGGATAACAAAACACCGAATCAATCTCAATATTCTGTTCCTAATTAATAATCCAAAAAACATGAGCTACGGTCCTCTAAAAGTTCAAAGAAATGATAACTGTCACATATTAAGTTTCGATGACATTTGGGTGAACTTTTAATAGTATAACTAAGTATTAAATACACTACTGCACCTGCCAGATTGATATTTTGGCCTCGCAATGACATGCCTCAACTTGAATAATAAGAAACAACAGTACAAGATAGGATGAAACACGAATTGTGCTTCAAAGGCGTAGTATGGATACCTCGAAGAAACCTCTCAAAAAATTCCTCACAACAGTCTTATCGTAGTAGACATATCAAACGCACAAATATCATCAAAGGCACATCATAATTCACAGCAAACAAGTGCAGTCCAGCGAAAGTATGAGGCCGATGGGTGAATGATTGATAAAAAGTGCTTGTCCAGCTTCCTCGAGGTTGGACATTTTGCATCCCTACCAAAGATCGGGACAACATGCACCGGCAATCACATTGAGAACCCGTCCAAGGCTGGCGTCCAGCAAGTTCAGGCAAAAAAAGAAAAAATCTCCTCATGGTGCATTGCAAAAAGATGTACTGAAGGGCACCTCCACATTCTTCTGCCCCGTCTTCTAATACCAAATGCATCATGTCTCTGTCTTGAGAAGTGAATTAAGAGAAGTGCTGTTGAACCGCTGGGCAAAACCTCTTATTACAAGAACAATGACATCCCGCATATGTCGAGTTTGCACCATCAAGTCCATTTCATTCTCATTGTCAACTACAATCTTGAATCGGTGTTGGTCATTCCGATACAGTTCAACCTGCAAAAGTACAATGAGATGTCAACACTCGTATAAGCACACCGAGCCCACCCTGCCACTTTCTGCTACGAAACTAGAAGCTACTGAAACAACAATATCCTAATGTTCTAACAGTCTTACAAGTCTTCATCAATAAACCTTATCATGCTTCTCAATGTCAACAATCTCAATCTGCACTTCTATGAGGTAACAAGATAGCTTACATGAAAAGGCGGGGTATAAGTTCCACGAATTTCAGTGTTTGGAAAAGAAGTCTTAGAACCAGGTTTAATGACCTTGACCCTCTTCCTGTTGACTTCTAGAATTCTTCTCTCCAGATTCCCTACACCTGGAGCCTGTTAAAGTGATGAAATTACAGAAAAGGGGTTTTAGCAGACCTCATCCAATATCCTTTTTGATGCATGGTCGTCTGTGATAGGGAACATAAAATGAATCAAACTACCTCTTTTGCAGATCGATCTTTGTCACATAATACCTGTTTCCAATGTAAAATGGATTGTCAACTTCCCAATTCAATAATGATAATAATAATAATAATAATAATAATAATAATAATAATAATAATAATAATAACAACAACAACAACAACAAAACAAATTCATAAACAAATCCCCTATTCCAGTAATCATCTTGAAAGATTAAAGTTATTTCATATGTTTTGATAAAAATTATATTCCAGGATAAGTCAATGAGATAGCAATCACAGTATCAGTAGTCAACATGTTGCTTGAATTCCTTATCTCTGGCTACTATACTAAATTCTAATTCTATGCTACAGATATAAGCACCCATGTACATTAGTATTGCCTGGCATGATGCATGCCACATGCCATGACTCATCATGGTAAGTCAAGATTCTGGCCTGCACTTTTGATTGAAGTACACAGTCAAGCACTCAATGTACTATGTACAGGAATCTGCTGGCATGACAACATTGCATACCTTGTATGCATATGTAAATAGGCAATATTTGAGAATAAAACCAGAAAACACAAGGAGATGTTCAAGGGTAAATCTGGTTTCAAAATAAGGTTTCCGATCTACAAAATATAGAACAAGGAAAAAAAAAATTAAGCAGCAACATAGCAGTACCTCAAATTTCACAGATCCAAGTTCCAACTTCTGCTTCACTTCCTTATAAATATCAGGCTCTGAAAATGGACAAAAGAGGCCATTAAAAATAATAAAAAGAGCAAACGGTCAGAGAAATTATAGCTACTGATAGATCAAACTTATTTAAAAAGTCAATTCACTTGATTGCCCACATCAAGCATTTGTCAGCATTCACACAGAAGAAAACTAAAATTTCTCTTGCATATTTTGAATATTGAGGCAATAAACAGAATGAATTAAATAAATTATTATTGATTTGATAGGTCTACGGTAACCAACCATGAAAGCCTTTGGCAATTCCGTGCTCTCAAAAGAGTAGCATGTTTTCCAGAACATGTACCTACCATGTGTTTTGACAGAGAGCCGGGCCCCACATGGGACTCATCTCTCAAGGGAGGTACATGAGGAAGGTAAAACATAAACTAGTAGAAAAACATTATTTATAAATAGAATTCAACAGTTAATATAGCATTTGCATATTTGCTAATGTAATTAAGTAGTTTAATTGCCTACATTTGTGATTACAGTTTCCAAAGCTAAATATGGTAATTTGCATTCGCATATGAGTCCTGGGAACAAATGATCTCATGGAATATGATGATCAGGATAGATCACAGAAGATATGATCATCTTCAAGCTAGGTGGTGGAGAAGGGCAGTGGCCACAGAATGGTGAGAGAAAAAAAGATACTGGTGTTCAGGAAGGACGATGAGAGGGGTCAAAGTGGTCATAAGCAATTTCAGAAGTAGTGGCTCTCAAGCTGCAAGTAGCCCACATTTCCACATGAAAGGAATTTAGCCACATCGAAATGCAGCCTGGAAAACTTAAGTAACAGCAACCAATGCAACCCCTAGTTATACGTAGGCAACCAAACAAATGGACTAGATGAAATGCTTGCGTTTTGCCATTATAGCATTTGCATATTCAGGCAGCCATAGTTGAAGTCTCTAAATCATCATACTGATGAGCAATGAAATAAAACACATTCATGCTCAAGTATCTAAGGCAAGGGGTATACCAACTGAAATTGGGTCCATTGATGCAGATACAGCTTGTCCCTCCATTCCATCTTCTCTTATTGGCGTATAAACTGCTATCAATCTGTATCCTACATCATCGACATTAGCTTCGTACATCCTACTAGTCTCGCCTGTAATGACAAAAAAAGAAATATTTACTGGCAGTTGGAACCAGCTGACTACATCCATGTTCTGACACGTAGCATTCCAATTTTCTTGTCTAAAAGTTTCCCTTTAATAAGTTACTTCATTCTATCTACCAATGACATGTTAGGATTCATGAAGTAAACCAACTAGACATTTATGTTCCAGATTTTCCATATACAAAAATTTGAGTTCCAGAAGCATGGGTTTGCCAGCCAGCTGTTGAACAGTTCATATTGTGCCATGCTGGCATGCCAAGTATGTGCAGGTTGAATAGAAAGCAAAAAAAAAAAAAAAATACAGAAAAAACACACAGAGAAGACTACTATGAACGGGACAGATCCTGTCACATTGACCCTCTCTCTGACAAATCAGAGAATAGGAAAAATAAGAAAGAGTAGCAAAGAAAATAGAAACAAAAACCCCACATGATGACAAGAGTGAGGAGAGGAGAGCTTACTCAGCTTATTTCTGGCGATAAATGAAAACAAATGACAATAACCAGAGGTGAGGAGTAAGTGCGAGAGGAAGGAGGAGGATAAACTCAACTATTGGAGGAGGCAAAAAAAAAAACTAGAGCCACATTTAAGATGTTTGAACCAAGAAAAAAAGTACTAAAGAAGAATTTTGTCTGCTTCTGAGTTTCTTTCTCAGACCTCACGTGCATGTGTGCACACACACAAAGAAACCAAAATGCATCTGCAGGAAAACATCAGGTGATCAACCCACAACCTTCCAAAATATACATAATTGAAGTCAGATCGAGGGTATATAATATATTAAAAGTACATGAACTGCCCACTAGGCCACTCTTCTATATGAGAGAAGACTTGTTGCTTAAATCATGCAATGACACTGGTTATGTACAATATTCTAAAATAAGGATGGACATAGCAGGAAAATTTGATGAGTTTAAAATTCCACTGTCCATCCAAATGTAGCTGAACTCCATGTTATGCAGAGCATATTTTCATCTGATAACAAGAATATAAATGCAGCAAGATTAATAAGAAAATTTAGTGCATAATATAAAATAAAAACTAAAGCGGCAAGAGCTAAGAGTAGATGACACAGTTAACTAGCTTCCATTTTCCACAAATGGAAACTGAAGTTATTTGAGCAGCAAGTCTGTTATACCAGGTATTGAGATTAAATCAGGGCTTCCAACCATTGATCTAAGCCACTGGATTCTGCTCTTGCCTTCTTTACCACCACTATAGATACCTCGAACAGCGAACAAATTTGTGTGGTAGCCCCTTCCTTCAATCTCCAGTTTATCAATTTTAGGAATTCCTAAAAGCAGCAAAAGTTGTCATTTTGCAGACAAGTGATTTAAAATGTAGCGCATCTTATCAGGAGATTCTGAATCTGACTAAAGAACTGGAGAATTAGCTTAGTTGATACTTTGTTTTCAGTAATTAAGTTCTGTATGGTAAAAATCTACACGTAAAAGAATTTCAATAAAACAAGTGCTCCACACCAGCATTATGATGTTCTTCAGGACAAATGTGTTTTATATAAGCAAACAAATATTGTTACTCAGAAAAGGTTGCATAATTATTTGCCACTTGATAAAGTATTTCTAGAGAACTTAGGAGAATGGCATCATGATGAAAAGCAGTTGGCATAAAATACCAGCAGTTACTCATATCTTGCAAGCAAAAAAGGCAACAAGCTTACTGTTGTTATAAGTTCAATATTTTGGGCCCAGTTCCAACTAAAACTAAGTGGCAAGGTGATGAAGAAGACCTGGCAATACAGCAGAAGTTTGTGCCGACACAGTATTACTTGATCTTCCGAACACATCTGTGACGGTGCATTCACATTTCAAACTTCGGCCTATATCCTCAAACCGCACTTTATATGAACAAGAAAGCTGAGATGGAAATGGTTCAAAGGACGGATGCTCTCCATCTCCTAATGAATAAAACCTGTTCTCCAAGATTATCATTAAACAATAGATGTGGAAATTTTGGTAAAAGTAACTCAACCTGAATATTACCATTGGTACTTAATCTCTTTCTTGTACTTGTTCCAGACATGCTGCTGAATATCACTTTTAGGAATTAGTTCAACAACTGTAATCATTTCTCCTTCAACTTCCTTTCCTTTAAAAGAAAGCATATCAAATTTTGGAATCTCTGGAGGAAAGCAACAAAATATTTACTATGAGTTGAAAATGAACATAATAAGGGCATAGTTTAAAGAATGCGAACAAAAAAACAATAAAATGTTATGTATGTGCAATAATGTCTGTGCCGAAACATACACAAAAGTTTCAATATAACAATGACAATAGTTTAGACTTTCTAGAATAAATAAGCTGCAAACTAGATACTAACACCAACAGACCCTCACAAAGAGTCTTTTATGTAAAGATATGAACCATATAATTGCAAGTGCCTATTATTTGAGGCTCTCCCATTCAAGGGGTAGCCTAGTATTATTCTAATGAAATGTGCAAGAAACAACTAATACTATTCAGCAATGCTTGATATTAATGTTTCTGAACCACAAAAACATGTGCTTCAATCTTTCATTGACGAGTGCAATTTAACAACTTAAAAATATGTGCAGCATCTAAAGCTGAAAATTAGATATTTGTTACGTTCTCCATCTAAAAGTTGAGAATTGAGGAAGAGGTCTACCTATTTTTCATAAGGGTAAGGAGAGAGGAGGAATCATCAGTTCGACTTTCCTCTGTGTTGTCGACGAGAAATAGGCCTTCTTCAGCCTTAACCCTTATGTGGCACTAATTAACACACACCACTGGGCTGGTAAAAGATAAGACTCGCGTTGACTCCCCATATAAGGGGTACCATATCCGAATGAATGTGTTGTTCCATTAAAAATTGCATTTGCAACCATGCCAATTTTCACTAGACAGTATGGCACCAGGACATAGCTTCAGGCTATGCCAAGGGTGTCCCAGTTGAACCTTTACTAGCTACAGGCACATGCTTAGTATAGGCCCTCTAATGTCCCTTGCCAGGACAGTACCAAAATGTTTTATGCAAGCAAATTTAAATCCCTTTGTTTCAACTACAAGCGAAAGTTGAAGTTAGCAACTAAGTGTTAGGATCAAGAGCGACACTAAGAGGGGGGGTGAATTAGTGCAGCGGAAAACTTTCGCGGTTTCAAAAGTCTACGTTTCGATTAGAACCAATTCTGACGAAAATCGTTTCATAAGGAGTTTAACTTGAAAGCATATATGAGTGTAGAGAAGGCAGAAAGAAGGTAATGTAGCTTGCAATAATGAAACAAATTGAAAAGCAAACCAGAATTTAGAGTGGTTCGGTCTTTATGACCTATAACCACTTTCGGATTCCTCCTCCGTTGAGGTCACCGGCGTCCACTAAAGGCCTTCCTTCAATAGGCGAAGACTAATCACCTCTTATAGCGCTTTCTCCTTTTCACAAGTTTAGGAGAGAACCCTTATAAGTCTCACACCTCTCTAGAATGATCTCAAAACTTAGAAAGGGAGGAAAACTCTAGCACTTGTTTACAATATTTTTACACCCCAACAACTCAAGATTATCTCAATGCTTTCGTACCCTTTCATGCAGAAAAGGGTGGGGTTTATATAGGCCCCAATGGCTTCAAAAATAGAGTCAAAAAGTGTCTAATCTCGAATTTCCAGGGTCCTGGCGGTACCACTGCTTGACACCTGACACTGGGTGGTACTTCTGCTCAATCTGAGTGGTACCGCCGCTCAGTCTGGGCGGTACCACTACCTGACAGGGGCGGTACTACCGCTGACAACAATAACTGCTGGCGGTACCACCGCCCAGACCACTTGGGGTGCTGCTTTCCAAGCGGTGCCACCGTCGGCTAGGAATTCAGCAGCTTGGTTGAGCCTTGACTCCGACCCAAACTAGCCCAACTCGAGCCCAGTTGGCCCCTAACAGAGTTGATGGGATTACCTCCTAAATCAACTCTAATTATTGTTCTAACTACGATTAAGGCAAGTATGGTCCGATACGTTGATTCTTCACTCGGCGATCTTTCGGCGAACTCCCGACCAACTCTCGGCTAGTCTTCCAAAGATCTCCCGATGAGCTTTCGACGAGTCTTCCAACGTGCTTCCGGTGATCTCACGATGAACTCTCGGCGAGCTCCCGGTATATCGTCCGAGTCGTCGACTCCGGCCCATCATCTGCTTTACGCCTTACTGCTATCGTAGTTGTTCCTGCACACTTATCTCAACACATGGATTAGATCAAATAATTTACCAATTGATTTCATCATCAAAATCCGAGATTCAACACCGAGGGCATAAATGTTATCTCAAGCTCAGAGAGGAAATAGTAAGAGTTCCTTTCTAACATGCAACGATCCATACCAGGGAAGGAAGAGCATGACCAGATTTACTATTTTGGGAAAAATGAATTTCAACAGCACTGGCAGATGGTATTTGTGACTTGCAGAGTAAACAACAGTCTTAGATTAAAAGATACCTTGTCCATTGCACAATTTCATGGCAATGATTACCATTATCAGAGAAGAGAAAACAAATGTATATGCTAAGAGCAAGACTAACTAGAGAATTTGTAGGTTTCACTTCTTCTGTAGTTCATTTCATTAACAGCGAATACGAATCAGACAAGCTCTAGTAATAAGCATCTGAAAATCAGACAACTGTAGTTGCTCCAAAGACAGTGGATTTGACAAAACATAAATATACCTGGGAGAATTACATCAGTTGGTTCTGATAACTTGAGTTCTCCCACAAGTGCATCAAAACGAACAGGAATATAGCTGCCAAGTAACATTTGAAGGTCATTTTTTTTTGTACAAATTCAAAGATTAAACGAAAATATAAAAGGAGAGAATCTGAAGCATACACAGCTAAGTTAAAATAAACAAATTAAAATACATATAAAATGACAAATTAAATCATTAAAAATCTATTCAAGTAACTGGCAAGAAACAATAACCAAATAAAGTAAATTAGTGAAGTCATAAGCAACATAAACATAAAGTATAACTTTCTTTGATGTTATATTTTCAGATCAACCATTCTCAGCTCCAGTGAAACTCAGATAATAGTTGGACCCAGAGTACCTCTGTCATAACTGATTACCAGAATAAATTAAAAAAGGAATCAGTCACCACTAACCACGGATATGCCAGAAATGTTAAATCTTCTTTTTTCATAGATCCCTTATCATTACATGCTTTTCAATCTGTTGCATGAACTATATGGTAAAGTAGGCTGCTATAGATGCTGCATCTGACACCTCATATTAGAATATACAAATTTTCCTCCATCAGACCATGCACGTTTATAAATGTGAAGCATGATTGGATGATTTTTGCATTGTTTCATTTCATGTATCATCCAACCATTCTTTTATTTTTGATGTCTTAATATTGTCAATAGTTTCATTTTGCTCGAGAACAGGCAGATGAATTGTCAGTTATAAACAATTTATATATCGCACTAATAAACACAAAACAAAGGAATTTGCTGAAGGAAATTGAATGGGCCCTCATGTTAGCTTCCAGAACCACGTCTTACTGACATATGCTTTGCCAATGGGAACACACACTTGCACAAGATAATACAAGTGAAAAGCCTGTTTGAAGGTGCTATGACAGTTGACACGTACCATTTTGTGCCATTTATGGCACATCCTGTGGCCAAGAGTCCTGAATTTAGTAAATAGTGACTCAAAAACTAGGCAGGTTGACACACTGATCTGAGTAGGCACCTAGTACAGATGCATAGATTTTCGTTTCACACCACAAGTTCTGAAGTCAAGATTCTTTAACTGGAAAGTGATACTCCCACATAAATGATATCAAAGATACTATACAAGGTTCGAAATTTTGTACCATACCGGTGTATCGAGATTTGCACGGTACGATACGATATGGCATACCGAATGGTATATATATATATTATAAAGAAATAAAAAATCAATATATAAAAATATAACAACAATATTAAAAATATTAAGAAAAGGCGTACGTAACCTCGGCGACGTCGCCTGCTCCTCTTCTCCTTATCGCCTCGTCTGCAGCATTCGGCGAAGAAGGCACAAAGATGTCAAAGGCCACAAACGTCTCTAGCCTTCAGCGAAGAATGCAGCGAAGGCCGCAAACGTCTCTAGCCTTCGACGACGAAGGCCATAGAGTCGCAGACAAGGCGATGAAGGAGATCGCCTCTTTCGCTGCTCTAGTCGCCACCTCCCCTGATCCCCACGCCTCTAGATCCTCCTCTTTACGACTCTCCTTATCGTTACCTCTTGGATCGGGATCGTTGAGGGAGGGTGACATCGGATCAAGATCGAGAAAGGGCGTGGAAACAAGTTCGCGCCAAGGTTCTCCCGATTCTCCCTCTTCTTCAAACGCCCTCCCCTTCTTCCTTCTTCAACGCTTCTCCCTCAGCCTCGTTGCAACCAGACTGATACCGCCCGGTAGCAGGCATTAACCGACCTGTTTCGAGTGGTAACAATCTGATACAGAGTTATATCGAGTGGACCGCTCATCACGGGCAGACCGGTACGTATTGCCCGGTACGGGCGGTATGGTTCGAAATCGCAAACCTTGATATTATATACCAAGTTAAATCATTATCTATAACAATTGGCACTGATAGTATAATTAGTGACAGCAGTCAATAATATTGTAATAAAATTAATAATAAAGAATAACAAATATATATTAACGTGCAAGAACTTACCCAAATAATAGACGGCAGTTGTAATCTGAATCTTTAACCTCATAAATGGTGGAATTGGCTTCAGTAATAAGAACTATAGTTCCTTCTTTAGTTTCTCTGTACCAACTATACAGGCTTGATCCCTCATACCCACCATAATATTTTCCTTCTCCAGCATATACACCTGAACTGAGCTCTTTTATGCATACTTCCGAAACAGAAGGAAGAGCTGCATATTTCAATTATATCCAAAAAATAAGGAAAAAAGGATGCCAAAAAAGAGAATAATAGTCCAAACTATCAAGATGCATGCAAATGAAGACAACCTGCCATGACCACATTACTACTAAAAGCGACTAATGGCTTGCCCAGTTTCCCATCCGTCCGTGTAGGCACCCAGTATAGGGCTAAATAGCAACCAACATCTTCAAATGAGGGTGTGTATGTTCTGCTTGGAGATTTCAATATCCAATTAAAGGTAATCTTTGCTATAAAAGACCCCACATAAGAAACCAAACAGTACAAACATCACTTAAAACAAACAACTCACAAGGTTTCTCCAACAAGAAGAATATCATCAGATGAAGCAGCTTTATTTACAAGTTCTGACTCATCTATCTTCTCTTTGGTTCTGTACCAAATATATTTCCCAGTTCCCTCTTTCCCACCATAGTATGACTTCAGGGGAACAATTTCTTGATCCTCACAGCAGCTTGGTAGGACAAGCTCAATGCCCTTTGGATCCGCTGTGTAATGGACAAAAAGTGACACTGAGTGACTCAATCATATAATAGTTATTTTTATATTTTATACAAATCACAATAAAGAAAGCATGCTCATTTATTTTTATATTCTATACAAATCAAAATGATAGTTATTTTGATGTTGTGTTGCAGTGCAGTAATTCCATTCTCTCTAAAATTTTTCGGAGCAAAAATATTTTGCTTACAAAAGTTTGGAAACAAAAATCTGTAATCCATGAGCTATGAGATTTATAATCTCACTTATTAATGCCATATACTTTCTTTATCTCCCATTTAACTTCCCTTTTCAACTTCCTTTTGTTTCCAAAATATTGTAGAAGATTAAAAGGCTAGACAAGGTCTTGAAAAGGGGGGCATATGCTCATTACAGTAGTTAGAAAAACTGTACAATGCATTGACACATGATACGATGGGACGTACCAACAAACCGATATGTACCGCCCAGACCGATCGCTTGTCAAACTAGTATATACCGCTCGTACCGAGCAGTATGCCGTGGCACGATGAATCTTGGTGCAATGCATAGTGCATAGGATCACCAAAGAATTAATGAATATTCAGTACTATGAGAAATTAGTTTAATTTATCCAACAGAGGATCTATTTACTGCTACTATTAAATTTTAACAATGTCCAAGCTAATGAACTTAAGTTTTTAACAAATATTTGATTTGTGTCTGATCCATATTTATACGGTTATAAAATTAATCCATTGATTTCCAATACTAAAGTATTTTCACCATGCACCTATGCTGGCCACACATACACTTGTACGTGGCTGGTTCTGTATATGCATAATGTGCAGCACAGACGTGCTTTAGGACAAATTCATGCTGGCAAGGTGTCATGTGGATGACAATGCCACAGTTACATATATAGCATGTCTGCAGCAGAGACTCCACAGCATGCCAAATTGGTGCAAGCACAGTATCGAGAACAGGATGTTTGATAATTTAATTAGCAATGTAAATGGACATGATTGAATTAATTAATTTCAATGCAAATAGGCAATTACCAGGAACTATGATATCTGAAATAATGCTCTTTGGAGATCCTCTTGCTCCATCCTTCCTTACAGGTGTATAGACAAGCTCAATGCATGCACCAACATCATCGATACTCAAATCAAGGTAATCTGGAGAAGAAGTTGTTTCATGATTATCCCATATCAAGTCTTGTGACATTTTAAAAGATGAAAATTGCTTAGAAATTTTATGAGCGCACCATTAGCACTAATTCTATCCTTTGCACCATTATCCTTCACCCTAAACCATTCATGTATGCAGGTCCCTCTTTTACTGAAGTAAATAGGCAATTAGTCATCAGACTGACAAAAACATTCATTGAAAGTTGACCATCATTAAAGTGGTCTCACCCTCCATTATACTCAGCAATAAAACTCAAGCTGCTTCCTTCAATAATTGATCCAAGAAATTCAAGTGATCGACAAGATGGTGGTCCTACAAAAGAAATTTGGTGGAATAAGTCCTTACTAGAATATCTATCAAAAATATGAAGCAAATGGCAAACTTAGCTAGAATGTTTGATTCTTCCAAGTCTCAAGGTCTAAAGAGTAATATTACAATGTAAAATCAGGGCATGTAGAAATTTGTATCTCAAGAAACAATACATGCTTGATATTGCAAGAAGAGACATACCAGGAACAATGGGACCAATACATTCTGAAAGAACTGTAGGACCATGAGCACAGTCACTTCGAACCGGTTCACATGAAACAGACACTAGAAAGCCAATATCATTGACTCTTAGGGTATATGATGTAGTTGTAGCACTTTTGATTTCATGCTGAATACCATCAGGACTCGTCTGAAAAATGGATCATAAAACTTAATTAACATGAAAGAGCTTAATGTTAAAATGAACTGGACAACCAGAAGTCAGAAATAGCTATTGGCATTTTGCAAAAATTAGAAAGAACAGACAAAAACTGGCAACCCCCACTGACCAGGAACCAACGGAAGACAGAATCACCTTCTTCTCCACCCCAATATCTTTTGTCAGCACACAATGTGTTTCCTTCAACAGCCTTGCCAATTATCCATAGCGAAAGCACTCTTGGACTTCCTGTTGGTTAAACAGTTAGTACAAGGGGCATTGTTTTCTATAATTATTTGGTTTACAAATAGATCTGTTTGTTGCACGCAAGGAAAAAAATACAACTTTCAGACGGGTACATAAGTTTTTAGAAGAATGTCTACAACTGCTAAATATTTTTTCAAGATACAAAGCAACTAAAAAAAATATTATAATAAACACTTATCCTTTTTTTATTTATTCTGCAACTAAATGCTCAGCCGCACATTTGCTATGACTAAGGTTTTGCTAGTTCAAATGAGATATTGGTATATTTATTTCTTTGGCTTGGATAAGATGAACTATTTACTTCTACCATGCTTTTTAGATTATACTCAATATACAAAAGAACATCCATAAGGATTATGTCTACAAAAATGCTTAGGTATGTCGCGTCACAATTAAAATTCATAAAATCAAAGGAAATATATACACCTGGACGAACTTGTTCTTGTCCTAAGAAAGTTCTTGGCTCACCAATGATTCCATCATCTCTTACAGGAGTGAATTTAATAGAAACATATTTGCCAATAGCATCTTTTGTAATCCGATACTGAAGCAATCCTGATGCCTCTGGTATTAACACGCCTTTACTGGTTTCATTCTGCAACATCCAAAAGTCACAAACTTTTTGCTAAAATAGAAAGTGACACCCAGGCAATTTAACAAAGGCTAAATAAAACTGATCTGAATCAGATTATTGGTCATAACCATTACAACATGAAATTTTAACAAGAAACAGAAGAAGACATACTTCATGGAGATACCAATTGAAGATACTTTTACCCTCATGGCCCCCAATATAACTATATGATGTTGTCAACATCTCACCCTCAGAAAAAACACCAGTTACAGACAGAAAATTTAGGCTTGGTGGAAGAGCTGCAAAAGAAATGTAAGTTCAATTAAGTACTGAAAATAACAATGAAGCACAGAAGAAGATTGTAGGAGATACGATAATATAAATAGCACAAACATTTCAATTCAAAGTTTCAAACTGCAAAGATAGCAACTAACATTTCTGGACTCAGATATGAAATTTTCAGCTCCATGCTACAGCAGATAAAACTAGATTCAATGGACTGAGACATTGACACATTTATTTTAAAAGCAAAGCAGTTGAAGTTCGATACTGAACCTACACACCAATTGAGGGATAAGAAAATATGAATTAAGTTTAAATTCTTGTTAATGGTACTTGTCCACCTCAATGCTCAATTAACAGTCAACGTCAGGTTTTAATGTCTCAGCCTGAGACATTAATTTACCTGAGACTCTCAGGTAAATTAATTTTATTTTGAATAGTAATACCAATGAGCCATATGTTCACTAGCCAGAATAGTAATACGATATGGTTTTCCTCAAGCATCTGGTCCAAAATCCACTATACGTGAGTATCATCTTCATTGTTTTAGAAAATGATTCGAGCACCCGCCAAGACACTTAGAACACAGGGCATTGAGTTTCTTCAACAATTATTGCTTTCGGTGGCTGGATGCTAAACAAATTCTTAATATCTTCGATTGCAACTAATCAACCTGGCTCGGTAGTCACTTATGTAATGTAAGTGGATCGCGCAGTGGCAATTTCTTTAATGGGCTGTGTACTTGTTAACTTATTTTCATATAATCTATAAGATTCCCAGGCATCCCAATACCTATTGATGGCAATCATATGGCCAAGAACAAATGGTGGTGAACTTGAATTATCAGTAAGGTAAAGGATAGTCTTCTTGAACTTTTTTTATTCCGTAAGTTTCCTACAATGCCAACAGCTTTTGTTGTTGCCTCAGTGTTAGGACTCTAGCTAGGAGAGTCCTAATTGAGAGGGACATTCATGTAAAACCTACCTAAGCCGACCCCTATTAAAGAGGTAAAGAGGCCGGCTAGGGTTAGGAGGTTGTTTCTTAGAGAAGAATTAGGAGTTGTAAAGGAATAGGAGTCTTAAGAATTAGGAGTTGTACAGGAATAAGAGTCTTAAGTAGGAGTCCTATTAAGAGTTGGTTAGAAGTAGGAGTCTTGAGTAGGAGTCCTATTAGGAGTTAGGGTTTAGAAGCCCTATAAATAGTCATGTATTCCTCCTCTTTTCATAAGCAATAGATGAATCTTTTCTGCAGCCTTTGAGCAGCAACTTGGAGGGAGGAACCCCTATAGAGTTCCAAGGAGGCCGATCCCCTAAAGATATCAACTCCAAGTTTAGAATCTGTAAGGGTTCTAACACTCAGCTAGAGATGACAAAGATGACTGCTCTTGTAGTGCAAGTCCAGTAGTTGCAGTGGCTGCAAAAGAACTAGTTATTGCTTGCATCTGCTGCTATTGATTAGATGACCTCAATCAAGCAGCTATATAGATGCCCACCCAGAGTCTAAATGGTCAATGGCACTTGGCCACTCATTTGGCACCTATGTCTTTCTTATACATTGATCTTCTTAGCAACTGCTAGCAAAAACCCTTCCCTTACAAATCTAGCACACCCCCCAATCCTCATTATCAATGCCTACTTGCTCTCTCTCTCTCTCTCTGTCTCCCTCCCTCCCTGCCTTGTTGACATCTCAATGCATGTTGCCACCACCTTTCCAGCCTCATCAATTATTTCATTGATGAATCTAGTTTCCATCTCACCATAAGCATACAAATGATCTAGAAGAATCCCTTACCCCAACGTACTTCCAGTGACCCTTATTTGCTCCCAAATTCTTTGTTGCATCTCGCATCTTCAACTTTACCCTAATGCCACACCAAAATTTCAAAAACCTTAAAGAAATTACTTAACTAATATAACTGCAGTCCAATTTGAGCCACAGGAGCCAGTGCATATTCCTCTAAAATAAATTTTAATAGGTTACAATTGTGGTGTTTATATCAAAACCTTCATGCCTCAAACTTTTTTATAAAATTTTGATATTGTGTGAAATTGTAGAAGTCTAAAGACAATAAACAAATGGAGGAGTTTGACCCAGGATGGGGTCTGAAACAAATGGCAGCAGTACCAACAAATGCTAAACAAAAAGTCTTCAAATAGAACTCCAAGTCAGAAGTTTCTCTTTAAGGTAAAATATATCGAAACAATAATGTCATTTTTAGGTATCATAATAGGTGATGAAGAAAATCCATGTCATTTAGTGGCATTAACTAATTTTACTTTTTTAACTAAATTGAAGGCAAAACATCCAGGGCATCAGCATCATGCTTTTGAGATTGCAGTCATCACTCAGTAATTTTTTTCATATCTTTAAGAAGACGCTAAATTTGGAAGTCTATTACTAGAATAGTCTGACCTTCACAGCATTCCTGGGTAAGTTGAAGATGGAGAAAAACCAAGTCTTTAGTGGCCTAAACTATTCTATTTTTTAAACTATAATTAATGATAGGGCATCCAGTGCCATGGTTGTGAAATTGCAATCATCACAGTAATTTCTTCATATTTAAAGATAGATTAGATATGGATATACTGAGAAAATTCTGATCTTCATGGCCTCGGTAAGCAAAATGGTCCTTTGCTTGTGACAAATCAAGTGTTCAAGAGAATCAAGCAATCAGAGAGACCAACATAACTTACCCTCAACTATTTTTCCCGATATTGCATATGTTGGTTCACCAGCTTCACCATCAGGGGCCATAGGAGTGAATTTCACAACAATGTAGTGCCCAACAGCACCAAGTGGAATACGAAATGCCTATAAAAAGATCAGCATAAGTGATAGTTTATATGAATAACAGAATAGCAGATCATAAACTTTGATGAAGTAAACAACTTAGCCTCATTGAAAATATACTTTAAGATATCTCACTTTTGCAACTTTGGAGGCACTAACTGCTTCAAGACAATTTTCACCTTCCAATTTCTGGGAAGTTGTTCTGAACCATTGAACTCTACTAAATCCCTCAGTTCCCCCATTAACAACAGCACTAACAGTCACCTTGCTTCCTTCTCTAATATCTCCAACAATCTTCAAATTGGTAACCCTTGGAGGGGCTGCAGGAGAAAGTGATACAATGTGAGGTGAGAAACTGATATGAAGAAGCTAACAAGTTTATCAACACATTTAACAAATATAATGTTTGGTTTGCAGTTTCATCCAAACCGATCCATACAACCAGTATTTATCAGTCCAAGCATGAAACAATATGACGAGTTGACGACTGCCCCCATTTCGGAAGGTCCGGTCTGGTGCATCTAAAAAAACATTAGGGCTCGTGAAGGAAGTCACTAGCCCTCTTCTCCTCCTCCGCGAACCAGGTGCTGTCAATCCTCCTCCCCATGCCGCCTATCCACCTGCCAACCCACCACACACCACCCATCTCTTTGCCAGTATGCCACCTCCTCCTTTTTCCTTCTTCTTCCTCCAATGCCTCTTTTTTCTCTTCTTTCACTTCTTTCTCTTCCTTTTTCCTCTCATCCTCTCCCTCCTCCAACAGAGTGTCTGTACATACCGACGTACTGAGTGTCGGTATGCCAGTATCAGTATTCGGTAGTATGTACTGGTCTGGCCTAGGAACGGCATGATGGTCTGGTACAAGATTGCATTCCTTGGTTTTTATCATACCTTGCTTTACAATTTCTGAAGTGGCAGATGATGATTGTCCCTCCTGGCCTGGAAAATGACAGAAAATAAACCTAAAAAAATTAATACAGTTTCATTAACTAAAATAATCATGTTGCAGGAGAATAATACATTAACATACCTTCAAAGTTAACAGGAATATATACAAAGACTAAGCATCTCCCAATATCCTCTTTGGTCAAGGAATACTCATTGGTACCAGAAGATGCTAGTTCAGAAATGCTGTCCAATTCAAACCAAACAGAATATAAAATTGCTGGCTAAAAATGAAGCTTCAAAGAAGTAGTTCAAGCTTGATAGTTCATTTGTCGGCGCTAACTAGGATTACAGAACCGTTCAACTGAAACTATTAGTGAAATGTGTATTATTTAATGGCACACTACAACTTACAAGCTTAATTAGTATTTTGCAAGGGTTAGAAAACAACACAGCTTTTCCACAGGTCAGAGGACTGATATATTGCATGCATGAGAAAAGGTGTAGTTAACTATAGATTTAGCAGGACATGACACAAAAGTACTAAATTCTAACAAATATAAGGTTAACAATGAGCAAACACAGTTATAGAGATACATGTAGTGCTGCTAAAGTACGTATTAAATGGCCATATCAACGTATTTTTCTAATCACATTTAGTGCCACCAGGATTGATGAAATGAAACTACGCATTTAATAAACAATATAAGGTGTCCTGGTTAATGCAAGAAGTTACGGTCACTAGTACAATATATGTTCTTCATGCATAATGCTTAAACTACAACCTATATTCTTTTTTGTCACAAGCAGTCACAAAAAGGCGAAGCTGAAACTGTAGGTTTAACAATAAAGATAAGATGCCCTCATAAATTGCAGGAAGTTCAGAATATGAGTTTGTAAAATATATGGCTCTTCATGCATCTTCTTTTATAGAAACATTTCCCATATTAACTATTTACATGATGATTGGCTCCTAAGTTGAAGAATGGTTCATATTTTTGTAATGTCTTGTATCACAATAGTAAAATTTATGAAATGATAAACAGGTAACACATCATGCGGATAGTGGACTACCATAAAGTAGTACCAGCTAAAACCATGTCGTATGCAGCAAACTGCTACTACGGAAGAATATCAACCATATGCAGGGCATTGGCATCAATACAGTAATATAACCGATAATTATAACTGGACATGAGTAAACTGGTACCTAAGGGAAATGAATAACGACAAGCTACACAAGTGAAAATATTTATACTAATTGGATATGCATTCGCAATGAGTTCCTTTTCTCACCCAAATGGTTAGCATCCAGTCAGAACCCTATTCTATCGCAACTGTACAACACATTTTCAACAGCACCAGTGGTGGTCCATAACAGATGGGTGATGTGATTACCCATCTTTTTTGTGTGGGTGGTTTCTTTGAATGAGGCATTAAGTTTCACTATTCTTCTGCATAATTGACTTATATAAGAATCTCTTTATTTACTCAAAGCAAAATCAGTGAATGATTTAAGTAGGAAGAAAATCGATCAGCTCAAATATTCCATTATTCTTGGCTTCCAGAATGTATGTTAAGAACACAAATTATCCAAAACAAGGTAATACCTTGGTTACAAATGTCAAAATGAAAAGTAATTGGTTAATCCTTCTTCAAGAAAGAAAAATATACAAATTTAAAGGTTAAAAAAAAGCAAAAAAATACCTTGAATCTTTACTCTCTCTTAACCACATGAACTTGCTAGGCCCTTCTTTTCCTCCGAAATATTCTCCAACACCTTTTAATGTATTTCCTTCAACGGCATCTCCTAGAACCCACACATTATTGACCGATGGGGCAGCTGAAAACAAACGAGAAGCGGTTACACATAGTCAGCACTGCAGAAATAAAATTTTAATAGTTGAATCATTTAAATCCACTGACAAACATCATTTCAGACAATCAAGTGTGTACTAATAATTATAACATACAATACTGTGATGATATGTTTATCATAAATTGAAGATTTTTCTATAAATCAAGAAAACCATAAGAAAACAAAAAGGCAATATAATACTGAAAAGGTATCTTAATTGTTAACCATAATTATAGGTTTTTTCATACATCGACTATCCCTTGTAACAGGAACCTAGCAAGCAGACAACCACTGCAATTGCAGGTTATGCAAATGTGAAAAAATATATGCTGGTACACACTACACATAACTTAGGAGTTAGGACAACATGCTATCAACTGCTACTAGCAAGTAGCATATTTTCCAGGCCATAAGCAAAACAAATATATAAAACTATAACTCCAACAACTCAATGGTGTATAATGACAAATAACAAAATATGACAATATTGCACTCTATGCTATCAGTCCACTAATATATAATCACAATTCACAAACAGAACAGAAGGCAAAAGAAAAAAAAAACTCAGGAACACATATAGCAATCAATACCTGCTTTTATAAAGTCAGTCATTGCAGACTGTGGTTCTCCCTTGACACCAGCTTCTGTAACTGGAGTGTACATGAAAATCAAAATCGAATCAATGTCATCTACAGTTAACTTGTACTCCTCATCTTCAGCTCCCACTATTACAACAGGGCTGCTGTTCCATCTTCGCCTCAACCAGCTGTTCAGTAAGCTCGAGAATAAGTTTCTCAGTGTAAGTTGCATTCATGGACACGTGAGAAATGAGAATGATGATTGAGGCACTGTAACAACCTAATTGTTGATAGTACTGTAGACTACGCACCTTGCTACACATTTACCTGGGGTTCCACCACACCATGCAACCTCAGCAGAACCTCTTATTACATTTCCCTCCACAAGCTCACCATTCACGGTCAAATTTAAAACTTTAGGATATCTGGTTCCTAACCAAGGAATTGCAATTAGAGGAATCACGAATCATGACTACAGCATGTGACAACAAAAGAAAACCATGAAATTATTAATAAAATTAACATGTTAATCTCACACATAGCTTCCTTCAGGAACTAAAAATTCATGATACAAGAAGATTGTCTCCTATTACTGACTCCATAAGAACTTCATAAATCGTAAAGCAAAAGAAAATTTAAGGGGCATCAATAGTAGCCATACCATAAATTGCATGCACTTTTGGAATAGCACTTTGAAGGAATGATATCACCCACAACAGTCTAAAAAGATTACCTTGAACGAATTACGGGAAGTGGCATTTGAAGATCTTCGATAAGATGTCTCTACAACCTTAAATTTTGAAAAAGAAATTTTTTTTGGCAAACTCAAATATAATCAGGACTTTGTATTTGTCATCTTAAGAAATTAATCTTTTGGTAAATTACCCTAATATCATCAAGTGGTAGCCACTTATAATTGTCTATAACCACTACCCAGAAAACCAGAGCTTAGAATAATCTCATTTTCCTTGCATCCCCTCATACATTCAAATGCTTTTCAGTCTCCAGCAAACCAACAGTGGTATACTCTTGCAGAATTTTGTTCCACTGGAGGGCAAATAGCCAAAGACTCAGTCAAATATCAGCAAACCAACAGTGGGTTTACACTTTTTTTTGGTCTAAGTGTCTAATGAGACTTGTAACTATTCAAATATCAGCAAGAAAAAGACTCAGTCATCTGTATTCATCTCAACAGCAAATTGGCTTCTAACTGAAATAATAGACCAAACCTAAAATTTATTCTCAAGTCTCATGAGTACTGAATGATAAACCAAAGATGTTTTTCGAACTTTCTTTCACAGAATGACATCAAGTAGTTTTAATATTTTAATTCAAAAATGACCATAAACATCCATGACCAGATCACACATGTTATATTTCCCCTTTTGCACTATGAGTCTGCATAAATCTCATTTGTTAGCTCAATTATAAATTTAGCCAAATTATAAATTGAAACTTATTAAGCCAAATTATAATGGAACCAAGGTCTGCCATACCGAAGCGTACCGCCCATACCGGGCGGTACGTACCGGTCCGATAGGTTACCGGTATACAGACCGTCCGGTACCGCTACAATGCTACAGTACTATACTGTAGCACTACTACAGTACAAGGTTCGTTGTACCGTACCATATCGATGTTTCGACCCGGGCTCGGTACGGTACGATACCGGCGTATCGGGCGATACATCAGGGCGTACCGAGCGGTACACCCTGGTGTACCGAATAATTTTTTATTTTTGTTCATACTGTAGCACTGTAGTGGTACCGGGCGGTCCACGTACCGATAACCTGTCAGACCGGTACGTACCGCCCGTACCGGGCGGTACGCTTCGGTATGACAGACCTTGCTACAGTATGAAAAACGTATAAAATTGCTCGGTACACCTATGTGTACCGCTCGGTACACCCTAATGTACTGCCCGGTACACTGGTATCGTACCGTACCGAGCCCGGGTTGAAACACTGGTATGGTACGGTACGGTACAGCAAACCTTGAATGGAACTAAACTAGGGGTGTTTCATGTTAAGCCAGATTATAAATTGAAACATATTTAATTGTCCTTTCACCAGTTGTTAAGAAAGAACTTTGACACAACCGAGAGGTTGAAGGCCTTTCAACTCCCAATCCTGCAGGAATTGTTATGTAGCTGTCATTTCATACAGATGCACTCATAAGCAACAGAAAATCTGTCACCCTCCTTATCCAAATACAAGTAGGAAAAATCGCTGTAAACAATTCGGTCAAATCATCATGGAACAGACTCAACTGTTGTTCCAGCAATTATTAAAAGAACTGCAGCACAGCCAAACAAGCAAAGGCTTCATGACTTTTTCTCATAGGAACTGATATTATAACTGTCATTTAGTCTCATTATCTGGCACTCAAATTTTTTCGGTATTGTAGCAACATCAGATGGTTGCATGTTTCTTTATATGCAACAAAAAGGTCCGTGTTTACTCTTAATAATTATATTGATATGTTAAAGATTTCAAAAATGCAAATTTTGCAAAAAAGAACTTTCTTTCCCTGTATACCATTTTTTTGTTTGCAACATATATAACCATGTATCAGGTATGGAATCCATATATCCAGTTGTATAGAAGGCAAAAGATTGTATCTACAAATTAATAAAATTCAAAAGTTCAGTCAATCACCTCATATTTAAAACCATGTATATTTTCAATGTGTTATATACACAAGTAGAGAACAAACGTGAATTAGCATACTAACTTTCTACTTAGGGGAAGCTATAGAAATGTTTAACTAATGTGACATTTCACAAGAGATGTACCTGGGGCAACAACTGATGAGACAGCAAAAACACAAGGGTACTCAACATCATTGAGAATTGGAGTGCATTCGACCTTCAGAAATTTGCCAACATCATCGTGTTTTGGCCAGTAAACCTTATTGTTTGCAGGCGACAAACGATTAACATACTGGAACTCAAGAGAAACATCAACAAAACTCATAGGCAAGTACCACTGTACCTCGCCTACAGCATCTGCAATAGGTAAAAAGCTAGAGAGTATTCTTTCTCCTATAAGCCATTGGAACTTACGGACAAGCTCAGAGTCGCTGCTTAAGTTTACAAAGTTAAAGTGGCAGCAGCAGATATCTTCTTCAAATGGCTGATCAACTGAGGTTCGTTTAAGCATGTAGCCATGAGGAATGTTATCCTTCCATTTTTCAACTAGGAATGAAAATGTTGACTCTGTCCAAAACATAAAGCTGTAATAGTTAACAACTTTACAAAGATGAATGATGACACTTGACAGTTGACACTATGAAGAAAACACTAATCATATGAAGTATTATAAAGGATTGCATATGTTGCATAGGAAAATAAACACAAACAATACTCTGAGGCCATGCATTCTTATGGGTCTGTTGGATTAGTAGTGGATATTCTGACTGTAACAAGATGTTGCATTGCATATAAGATGTATAGCCTAGATAATGGCAGTTCCATGAATTACTATGTCAAGTCGCAGATTCTACAAGCATCCTAGTACAGTGCTTTTCTTTTATTCGAATGAAGATTTCTGACTTTCAACGGATTTAATCAATCTTAACCTTGTAATTTTCAGCAGATAAAGCATCAAAAATTCTGTCTGACAAACTACTACAACTGTGGTATGAATTCACAAAAGATTATGGTTCTATGACTCGTGCTTTACTATTTATGCTCTTACAACAAAAACAAACTTATCAGAAATCTGGTCCATAATATCCAGGAATGAGAAGCAGAGAACTTGAAGATATGTCATTCCATGCGACATCCAGCATAAGTTGGTTGCTGCTTGAAACTAACCTCAATCCATTGAAACTAACCTCGATCCATTGGCGACCACGCCAGCTGAAGAGGACCAATCACAGACAAAAGTCATAGAGCTGTATCTGAAACCAATTTCAAGAGGCTTAAAGAAACAACCAAGGATGTCGAGACCAAAATATTGGATCAAGTGAGAAGGCGGGCAAGGAAGAGACATAAGAAGAAGAGTTGGGATACAGCAAAAAGTCAAAGAAACAGATTGACATTTTTAAGGTCAACCAGTTCATCCTGTGGCAAGCCATTGAATGACACGGTCCCAAGACAGGCCAGCATAAACTTATGTGTCCACACGATGGTTAAAATTTCTAGCCAACAGGCTTCCATTCACCAGTAAAGACAAGAAGATAAGCATTCTTTCCAGTATTCAAAACAATCCACCTAAACCTGATAATGCAAACAACAACCAATAGCAATTTAAAATCATGTTAAAGCACATCAATAAAAATAAAAACAATAGCCGATATAATAAGAATTGAAACTAAGCTATATGAAATATTGTTTGCACAACTAGTGCAGTATAACAAGTTGCAAAAGTCAAGAAGGTGACTACATTTAAAAATCCGGAACTCTTAAGGCAGACCTTCAGCAAGATCTGGCCGGCAAAATTCCCATCCATCTCTGATGCACAAAGCTGTATGACCAGGGTATAGCTTTGCAATTTCCAGTTCTCGAGGTGAAAGATCTGCAATGTTCTATTAGTGTAAGAGTAGATAGATCAACCAAAACAAGTAACTTTCATTTTCAATTAATGTGAATCCACTCAAACCATAATCTCTACTTTCTAATGATTTAACAAATTTACAAACATGATATTGATCAATCATGCATCAACAATCAGGCTCTTACAATTGAAAAGTTAAACAGGCAATCAACAGCCAAAATCCTGAGCTTGTTATGCCAGAGAGCATCTGAAGGCTAATATGGACAGCTCTAGAAATCCAGAATATATCTCATGCCTAACCATTAGTTTCGGACGATCATAAAATCAACCATGCATAATTGCATCATGGTTAAACAAAATTGTCATAGGTTTTGGCTAAGATCAAACATAAAGGAAGTAATGTAAAACAAAAAGGAAGCAGATACTAATTTGACAAGCTACAGAAAAGACCAAGAAAAATATGCCATATAAAGATTAAAGAACATGGAAGATACCACGGTCATTAAACTTCTTTAATGTAGGACCAATAAGCAATACCAAAGCTGCTTCTAAGTGAGGCATCTTTAATATAGGATTTTCCTCCACACGAAGATGCTGCATAGAGCATTTGGAAACTTCACATAAGTTGCTGTTACTAATGGGACAAAGAACTGTTTCAGAATGTGAAAAAGGAAATGTAAGATTCATTTAGCATGATGCAGTAGCCCATTCAAATGTTTGAGAAACTAAAGGTATCACATGTACCAGAAGAAATAAAGTAAATTCATCACCTTTAAGCACATTTGGAAATTACTTTTCAAAGAAGATAATGATTTGCTTGTGAAGAAATTTTGAGTTTGCATAAGACATGTCCAAATGCAGTTAAAACTATGTCAAATGCCGAATGGGTTTCTGTTTCTATACAAACCATCAGTATTCCAAAAACTAATATGCATTCACTTCATTACATATTTACCTAAGGTTTTTTTAAGAAATATGCTAAAAATGACTAAGCTTCTCACAAATAACACATCAATTCCCTAAAATCCCGTTTGATGTTTAGAGAAAACCACACAACTTATTTTAACAACCAATAGAATTAACACAACTATATTAATGAAATGTTCAGTTAGAAGAAACAGAACAACTATTTTGTATCTGAAAATACCCAGAGTAAAAGCTAAAGACCTTTCTCTTTTTTTCTTTTCCACTCTGATAGAGCAGGAAAAACAAAGAAATACTAAGTTTGGTAAATGAATGGAAAAGCCTGACCTCAAGAAGTGGTAAATACGGAAACCCCTTCAAAGTTGATATCTTATTTTTGCTAGCTGCTAATACCTGAACAAATATCAAAACAAAGAACAGTGACTGAGTTAAAAAAAACAAAATCATTAGTTGTATAAGTTGAAACTAGCTGACCTGCAGCCGAGGTTGGCCAGACATGGAAAGTGACTTTAATCTGTTTTGAGCAACAGAGAGAAACTGGAAATAAGAAAGGTCACCTTAGGTTTGTGAGAGACAAGAAAGCACATATTATTGAAAAATAAAATGTATTCTCCAATTTAGGATTATGATGATAACAACAGACCTCCAGATTTGGAAGTTGAGGAAGGGTAACCAGAGATGTTATTTGATTTCCAGCAAGATAAAGTTGCTGAAATAATAAGGCATCAATCATTCTTAGTTGCAGAGTATAGTCCAAGAGCTTTCATATCGAGATATGTACTATTTTCAATGAAAAACCCATATAAGCCCATATACACACCTGGAGGCCTTTGCAATTTCCAAGAGGCTCAAAACCAAGCCCTTTGAAATCATTGAAACTCAGATCAAGCACCTACAAGGTGGAATTTACTGGCTCATTAATATAACACTGAGATGATGTGGGTCAAGACAAACATATGAAAGGTAACCCCCTGTCAGTTTAACAAATAAAATGACATTCTGGCAATATAAACCAAGATATTATACCTTCAACCTCTTTAAAATTTCAATACCCTCCACAGATGATAGAAGATTGTCCCTGAGATAAACAAACTACAAAGTAGGAATATTACTACATGTAGAAACATATCATTTTTCATAGAATTTTTAGTGCACATAGAAAGAAAAGTAAGGCCATGATAAATCTACCAGTGAAACCATATTTGGTACAAGAAAAAAGGACTCTCACAATATTCAATGAAATTTGCAACCATGAATTTTGTAATCACCAATCATGCAGACATTTACCAGCGCAAAATAGATCACTGATCACAACAGAAAGCTGGCATTAGTTGCAAGGCACTGAAACATTAACATATGATCAATTCTTAGCAAATTTGTACCACAAGAAAGGTTTGCAACTCTCAAGCATGTGTAATTGTATACGTGAGGCCGTGAGCCACCAGTATCAATGAATGTGTAACTATATGCCCCAGCTACCAATATCATTATCAGCAAAACATACCTAATCAACTAGTCCACAGTGACTTTAAGCCCATTCTTAGTCCATTAAGCTAGCAGTCAGTCTGGTACCAAGATCATAGACAGCTTCAGCAAAGACAAGATAATAATTGTATAAAGAAACAAAAGTATTTCATGTGTGATAACTTGGGTACCTTGTTCCATGGGTCAAGGTCAATTTTCAAATTCTAAAAATGCAAGTTCTGGAGACAATATTCAGTTACCAATATTCCCCAATAATTATAACCCTCTCAATTTACCACATCTCTTGCACCAAACTTACATCTTTGCATATTGTCCCAATTCCTCGTCCTTCAAGATAATCTTTAAATAGATACAAAGTGATGGTATTTTCCAGAAACAAAGATTACCAGTTCAAAGTCTTTCATGGCAATTATGTTTTACACTTTTAACTTATCATAAGAACGTGTGCTATAACTGGAACCTTCTTATTCTTTCCAAAATATTCCATTTTAACCCTTGGATCTAATTCATGAGTACGATCATTATTTTTGTACCAGTCCAGAAGTCAAGAGAAGAAAGCCCTAAAACTTACCATCGGGTGATTAATAATTTTTTGCTATATTGCCTTCTTCAACCTTCCATTTTTGATATAATATATCACCCGTCTCATTAGACAAGTTCAGATTCTGCATTTGATGAAAATTTACATTACATTGTGCAGAATTCTACCACATCCTTATTAATCACCATAAGCTTGGACTTATCTCCAACGAGCCACCCAGTGGTCAACCATAGGTTGACAGGCTGGTTTAGAGGAGAGAAGCACATGTTAAAAAACCCCAAATAGTTGGCACTTATTGTGCATACATGTTAAACAAGTGGACCTCACATTAGTTCAACAATTTGTCTTCTCCCACTGCATCTCTCATCCATACACTTATTTTTTCTTGTATGGTCAGATGCCAGCTTAAGGTTGCAAACAGAATATAACATCTTTTCCCATGATAACTCAGTAATTAAACTTCACCCAAAAGAAATAGGTAGGCAGTTACATGAGCAGGAAAGCACAAGAGTTTCCAAAGAAGTTCCACTCAATTAGTTTAGTATGCAAGGCCTCACACAAACATTCTTTTATATATTTATTTCAAAGCATCATTACCAACACTTAATGTATTTAACATAAAGAACACTTTTTATTCAAGGGAACTAGGTGATTACTCAAGGCAGGCTTCTTTATTCTCAAAACAAAGGAACAAAAACAACGACGGTTCCAAAATTCTCAAACTAAAAAAGAAATAAATAAGAAAATGATTGGTTTCAATATATCTCTACAGAAAGTAAAGTCGTCATTCTTCATTCAAAATAGTATTAGTTTGTGTCTGGACTAAAATTAAATTGGACACTGGATCCATAATGACAATTACCTCTAGGATTGGTGACAAAGTCAAGGCATTAAGACTGCGAACCCTGTGTCCTCTTAAATCAAGCCGCTGAAATAAATTAAAAAATCAATAAAAATATCGGTGAGACAAAAGATGGATTGCATTGCTTAGCTAGATGGATCCAAATTTTGAATTATTCTCTAGGACTAATAACCCAGAATAAACTACAAAGAAAAAAGAATTATATCGTAATATAACAATCCAACACACAAGTGACTTCATCACTTACCATTTCCTGCCTTGACATCCACCTGAGGAAGCATCATGAAGCGAGAATCACGACTCTCTGGAGTCAAAGTCTTCTTTCGGCCTGATAAAGAGGAACCTCTATCGATAGATGCAGACATTGATCCCAACTTAAAGCTGCTTGTAACTGAAGGTGAACGTCCTGAGGGAGACGACACGTTTGAATCCACTTTTCTTAGACTACTGCAGCCACTGGGACTGTCCACTGAAGATGTGGTAAACCTTCTCAAAGAAGAAACTGTTGATGGTTTCACGAGTGGCTTCCGTGTCAAATCTGCCTCAGTACTGTCAGACTTAGATGATAACCGAGACACAGGAGATGACTTCAATGTCTCTGAACGTGCTACAGCGGAAGGTACCTTTGGGATCACAGAAGGCAGTAATGAAAGTCTGCTTTCAAGGCTTCTTCTCTTCCCATGTTGAGAAACCGAAGAAGCTTTCTTTTTACCATCAATAGACGTTCCATTTTCCTGCCGTTTTGTAGCTGAAGATGGCAGCTTCAGTGCAATGCAACCGGTGCTATTTCTCCTCTGCCATGAAGCGGCATTCAAGCTCCCAGCAGACTTCGTTAAAGTGGATTTAGACCTTCTGGCACGCAAACCTGTTTGATCAGCTCCTTCTGTCCGCTTCTTGATGGAAGAAACGGTACTGGAGATTCTAGCAGTTGATGTTCTTCCGCTGGGTTTTACCATTTTCGATGATTTCTTCAAGACCTCGACAGCTGTCGATTGTTCAGAGGCAGTCGATGATTGAGGCTTTTTGACCGGATCCTCGAGGTGAATCTCTAAATGCGGCTCCATTTCCGCAGAAATGTTTATGGGCTTGACGTCTGAATCGAAGCTCAGACAATTCAACCACCCAAAAATACCATTTCGAAGTATTCCGCGCACGAATTGAAGTGAATGACCTCAGTCTACCTCAAGCAACAAACAAACATAGCAGGCACGCTTATCTTCTATACAATTTCCTCGTGAAACACCACGAAATCAAGAAAAGGAACTCACGAAGCTAGCCTTCCGATCTCTGCCTCAAAGAAAGACAGAACACCGGGATTTCTCTTCAATTCGAGTAAATCCAGTTAAATACAAGAAAAAACCAGGCGTTAATCTCACGCAGTTCGACAAGAAGAGAAAAGAACTCCGATCTTGGCTCTCAAACTACACCAAAAGCCAAGAAACCGACCGAAAACTCAAAACCCACCAAGAAAACGTACTAGACTCCAAGGAAGACCACACTCTCCGCGATCTTGAGAGAATGCAGGTTCTAGATGAAAGGTTCCACACACCCTGCATCGATCTCCGCGAAGTAAAAGAATAAAGAAAAGCACAGAAATCGAACAAGAAGACACAGGACTTCAATCCAGTGAGCAGGATCTCACCTCGAACACTCGGGAATGCGTCGCCAAGAGCAACTCTCTTCTCTGCCGACATATGTAGTCAGAGAATACCAAGAGAGAACGAGGGTACGAGGAACAAGATTCGAGCGGAAGCGTCGCAGTCTAACAACTAACAACAAACCAAAGAAAAGTTAAAGAAACGGTATAAATTAGGCTATCAAAATCCCGCTAAACTTTTGATCGGTTCGCGTTTAAAGTTCGTAGAAAGAAGAGGAGGGAGTTGATTTGACCAAATTGCCCTCCCCATGTCGGTAATTAACTTAGGGCACTGCCCCACGGTGCAGGTAACAGTTCTTGCAGTTCCAGTTAGTGGTCCCCACGTGTCCTCCCTCGAACGAAACCATCCTATTTACTGCGGTGACTCGCCCAATGCGGTGAGAAGATACGACCCACGACCCGGCAAAAGCGCGACTTGGTGACAATAACCGCCGCGGTGCGTGGACCCCGGTGACACGGTACACACAGCGAGGTAAAATCTGGATCGTTCATTCTGTGATCGGGACAGATCGGACGGGTGAGAATAGCGGAAAAATCTTCCACGCGGTGCAAAGCGCACACGGACCCATGCAAGACCAAATAATCACCGTTCGATGCGCTTGATATCTGCTCTATCTCGCATCTCAAAGTAACATACACGTCACGCATGGGATTCGCGGGTGCATGGGCCATACTTTTGCTTACCGTTTCCCCTTACCATACCTTAAAATAGGTGGGTCCCATGTACCATTCTCCAATCCTGGAAGAAAGGACGGATCGACTGACAGCTTAATGAGTAGCCGACAGAACTCACCGACTCCACAAACATGGCGCCGACACGCATAATTGCGGCCCCATTAATTGGGTATTTGGTGTACTTTGCAGGACGATTAATGATGAATTAGTCATGAAGGAACATAACGTACCATCAAAGATCCTCAACAACGTATAATTCAAATGGTTTTGGCAGCAAACGATCAGAATAACTTCTATTTTTTATTATATTCATTATATTAATTTTTTTGAAAAGGAATACATATATGTTTTTTCATTCAGATAGATGTCTATTATAGCCCTGCTTTCCTCGAGCTGGACTTTGGCTGTCACATTCATTGGTGGTTGCTTCCATCGAGTATTAAGCAATGATGTCAATGAATACGGTGGTCAGTGCAGCAAGCACAGGATGATGTTGTCATACGTTGCATATACATGATATTTTCCCCTCTTTACCATGCATTTATTTGGATATGCAGTTCCATATCAAACAACAGTATCTCTTTATGTCATGTACAATAACAACATTAACAAAATCATAATCTCCCAATTATTTAAGATGGATTACATAGATCTATCGTGGATATACACTATTAAGCTTTGTAAATCTCTTTCATGCAATATAATTTCTGGGGGGTTTTAATAAAACTCAAACACATCTTATGTGATTTATTAGAGTGCTTTTTTTCGTTAGTATTTATTTTGGCCATGAAAAATCTAGGACATTTTTCAGCCAAAAAAATATTAAATTATAATTCTGAGTGCAATTTTATCTTGTCATCATAACAAAGGTCTTGTTTGGTAACTGATAGCTATTGTAATAGAACAAACTCAAACTCCATGGTTAAGTCCGTCTATGCTATTTGATTTAGCACCATTTTGTGGTTAATGCTCTTTTGAAACTAAGAATTGTCACATCATGGTTTATAAACATAATATTCCGAATGTCATAGTTATAAATTATGAAGAGTTATTTAAAAACAATCAAAATAATTTAATATAAATAATTCAAGTGAATTTTTTTTTTTAAGTTTGAAAGGAATAGGCTAGGAAGGAGAGAGGAACACCGATACACCACCCTGATTAATCTAGATTGACTATATAAAAATGAATCCCAAGCTAAATAATCAAGTTATAAGTATAATTATTCTTTTTGACTAAATATTATTAGATTATGTAATTATGTTTAATTAGGTAACATATATTATAGATATAATTAGATTCTAATTATGATTATCAATCAATAAAAAGAAAATTCATTTATGATAAGATTCTTCGGTAGATAATTTTGATGAAACTGACTCTCTTAATTATTTATCCTATATCATTTACTTTCATCTATAAATAGATATAATCTTTTAGGGACTCAACATGTATAATAACACAACGTATATAAGATTACACGTATAATATACGATATATATTAGTTCTTTTGGCAGATTAATATTACTACATTCTACCAATCAGATTATAGAGTATGTTCTCATATTAAAATTTTTTTTTTTGATTGACATCGAAATATATGTTCATCTAATCTTCGATCTATAGTTATTATATTTTAGATTTTAGTATTATTTTTTTTTATAACAATAGTATTATTATATTTTTATGCTTACAATTAGCATTAGAGCCATTTTTTTAATCAAAATAACTTAAATCATAAAAAATTTTAGATCAATTTATGTGATTAGATTTGTTTATCTTTTAAATTATTATTTCAATCTCTTATTAATATTATTTTTAAATTAAAGAATATAGTCTTTCATTGACATATTTATTTTTAAGTTAAATAAAGTAAGTATAAGTTTAATTCACTACAAAATGATAATTCTATAAATTATTATATTCATAATGTATTTTGAAAAGTATGTTTGAAATAAATGATATAATTATCATGAGCTAGACATGAGTTAAATATAAATGTATATATTTTGTATGCATAAAAATATATGAATTGTGATAAAAATATATTATATGTATGTATATATATGATGATGAACGATGTGAAATACGTATATTTTCTATGACGTGCAATGTGAGAGTATATAAATATATTACAATATATAATGTATATATATGTTATAACATACAATGTAAGAGTGTATATATATATATTATGACGTGCGAGTGGGAATATATATATATATATATATATATATATATATATATATATATATTATGACATGCGGTATAGAATGTACGTATATATTATGATGTATGGTGTGGAAGTCCAGGAATTTGTTATGTTTTATAAGTATTTTGAATTATTTGGACATAATTTTTTTTTTAATTTTGCATATGCTATGTAGTAGGGTTATGCTTGATAAAAAAAGTCATAAGATCAAGTATTTACCATTAAATATCTTATGATGATGATTTTAAAATAATATATATGAGACATGATACATACTCACCTAAATAGGGTTATATAAGAACTTATATTTACTAAGTGATTTACTATAGATCTTAATTTATAAATAAAAATACTAGTATCCCACCCCAAGTGATTGGATCGGAAAGTGAACACATACACTCTTATGTTACAAATATGAATGATAATCTATGAGCATTTGTATATGTATGACTTTTCAACTGATCATATTTATCTTTTGGTCAAATGTTATAATTATTTACATGTATCGAAGAAGGATATAACTATGAGTAAAATGTTACAACAGGCTGCCCATAATGCCCCTAAGTTAGAAAAGAAATCGAGTCGTGTATATTAGCAAGTTTTAAGCATTAAATGCTAGTGAGTTCAACAATTATACCATAGGCTTTTCCATAGGATATATATATATATATATATATATATATATATATATATATATATATGAAATATTAGAAACAAATAAAAACTCATTGGCATGTTTCTTTTGACAAAGGTGAGCGGAGTGATCTAATCATTGAGTTGCAGAGTTGCTGCATTTCTTTAGTTCTCACCAAACCCTTCTTTCTTGGGGTGATAAATTTTCTTCATCAGATTCTCTCTCTCCACCACTAGGCATAGTTTAGTGTGTCCAAACTCCCAAAAACATGATGTCTCTCATGTTTTATGCCCACTAGGAGATTAGAGTATAACCCTGCCAAACTCACAACGTTCCTTTTTTGCACCCCACTTCTATGGATTGGTTTCTGTACAAAAATGTTAAGACATCACATCAATCAAAAATACGATCAACAAAGTCATTCCCAAACAGTGTTGTTCATGCTAAAGCCACATATGATTAAGAAAATAAATATGGGGTGTATATATATATATATATGTATATATATATATATATATATATATTAATAATGCTTTCTAGATTCTAATATTTCATATGTTTGTATCCCTCTTCATGGATTTAGATTTTGTGTACATATAATAATAATAATAACAAGAAGGAAGAAAGAAAGAGAAAAAACTATTCGATACTAATCTGATCTCTCCTCCTGCACTTCATCCCAATATCCATATCTAAAGCAAAGCCGACACCTACTAACTTGTAGACCAATCAAAGTTTAATTCGTTGTTGAACTTAAACCTAATAATAGTATAGATAGCTAAGCTAAAAAGGAAAGAAACTATCGAAGCAACTCATGCTTATCACTTCACTATCTTAGTATCCCGACTCAAACTCAACAACAATAGACTCGAACTAAAGAACAAAAGAAGCTTATTTTACTTTTTTGGCATTTGCTACAAAAGAAGTACATGGAAATTGCATCATGTGCTGAGAGGGCACAAGTACTCGAACACACTCGACACGTAAATGTAGCTCCATTCATTTTAAAATATGCATCCATCGATCACACTTTGATTAGGGGCTTTTTCATTGGTACTAGTCACTTGAAAAGATAGTTGAAGACATGGTTATGTGACACTCATGATTTTTACTACTGTGCTACGAGAAAAGTAGTGCTTTATGAGTTTATTTTGGCCATCATTTATTTCTTTAGATTGATGTAGAGATTGAAGATTTTATGTGATTCGTCTATGCAAAAAGAAATATACTAGCGTATAATATGAATTCAAGATTTTTTTATTTTTTAACGGCTTGATGAACTTAAGGTTAAACGGTTTGATCTTGTTCCGAAGACCCATGATCATCTTGAAAGATCCTCCCAAAATGAGATGAAAAAGGGTTAGGATCGAGGGTTGACGATGAGAGTTTCACGATAGCCTCTGAACTTCTATGGCTATCTCGAAACAAGACTCGTGTGAGCTTGATTTCTTTAGTGACTTGCACCACATGTCAGTATGGAGAGGGGAGAGTTATTGATGTAATGTCTTTGACGTTTAAATTAATGTTCGGTAGGGATTAATTTATGTATATATATATATATAATATTATAATATTTTCAGTAATTTTTAATTATATCCATTGATCTTTTAAAATTTGACTATTTTTCTACTTATATGTAGAAGAAAAATATCAAAAGCACTAGTATCAAGAGATATATTATATGCAATAATTTTAAAGGGCATTATCGTTATCTGAAGTTTTGGTCAACAAAATAAGATTAATTTAAATTATATATTTTTTAATTATATATATGTGTATTAAACTGAACTTGAAAAAGTTCATACAAAAATAGCCAATATAATAAAATTACGCATATAATTTTGCCATAGAGGGCAAGCTGTGACGTGTTCGGAACTGGTTCGGACCTAAACCTTCCTCTTCCGCTACCTTATCCTCCCGCGTCCGTTCCGTGTAATTGGATGCCTTGCAGGGGTCCACGTGGGCCCGCAAGAACACCAGGCAGGCAGGTGAGTTGGGTAATCTACAAAGGGTGGGTGAAATGTCGCTGTACACCGGAATGTGACTCCACTTGTCTATTGCAGACATGTCTCCACGGCCAGTTTAAAGCTTCTGCTCTTCCCCACCTCTCTCTCTCTCTCTCTGTCATCAGCGCCACCACGTTTACCTCCTCGAACCCGCTTCATGGCCCTCACCACCACGTTACCTAATAATCTTTCCCTTTAGCAACCGCTTCGATCATTAGACTCTTTTTGTTTCGCCCACCTTCTCCTTCACCTCGCTTCTCCGCTTTGTCACGAGCAGTGCCCGAAGCCTGAAGAAAAAGCAGCAGAACCGGCAGATAAAGTTAGGGTTCGTCAGATTCCCGTGCATTATTTTACCATTTTACCTTTTTATATAGCTCGTCGCAGGTGGAATATAGGATTTGCTTGTCGGTTTCACCCCGAAGCCCCTCCCGAATCATCGATCCTTTTCCTTCTTGTTCTCCTTCCCGGCAGAGAGGCGCCGGCCGGGTTGGAGGAAATGGCTAGGGTTCGTGCGCCATGAGCTGGCAGTCGCAAAAGAGACGTTTGTGCTCGGCTTGATGGAGGCAAAATCGTTTCTTTGTGGTTTCCCTTTCTCTCTGCTGGAGAAATGATTACTGGATGGAAGAGATGACGATTTTGTAGTCAAGCGGAGAGATCTGCTGCAATCTTCTTAAAAGGCTGGTCTTCGTAATCGTTATGACGATTGGTGATGGGATCTGAGAGATTTCTTCTGAAGAGGACTAGAAGGAAATGTTGCTCTGCAACACCTCTTAGCAATCCGATTCTGATGGCAGAGGTTGCATTATGCGTTTTGGTGGGTGTCTTCGGGTGATGTGGTTTTGGCTAAGTTCTTACTCTTATGGCTTCAATGGGCGGCATAGGCTTGTTCAGGCAAGGGTGGAAATGGGTACAATCCCGAAAGCAGGCCTTTGTGTTCGTCCGAGTTGCTGCGAGTTGGGCCGGAGAGAAACTCGTGCTTCTGGTCGACCGCCACTGGCCGTTGGTTTACAGCTGGTGCACAGTTGCTGGAAGGTTCCTTTTTAGGTTGATATTGCAGTGGAGGGACTGTTTTGTGGGAGGTTTGAGGTCCCTGTTTACCTTGGGTTCAGCAGCTCTATTCCTCGTATTGTGGAGTTGCTTCCTTTGCTTGACTTCGACGACTTCCCTCGTCTACATGCTTCTAAGTCTGGTTTGTCCTCACTCTTGATAAGACTTATGCACTTGCAAGGACCCCCTTTTATTTTTGTGTTTGTAACCTTCTTTTCTAGATTCTGTTTGAAATAGAGCTTGTGGTTTTACTTTTAGGTTTTTCTGTTTTATAACGTTTACCGAGTTTCACTCTCTGTCTCTCTCCTTTTCCTATCATACTTCTTATACTGTATGGCTATTTCTAGGCTAGTCTGATGCCTCTATCTGTGGTTTTATATGTCATCAGCAAAATATCTTAATGCCATATCACCAGGTGCTACTTACAAGTTGCATGTGTAATGTTCCCCTTCCATAAATCACTTCCTGACTCCTAGCACTCTATGATCTAGTAGATGTTATAAATCGTAGTGACCTGGATAGTAATATATGATTCTCAATCATTTATGTGGTTGCATATTCCACAACTTTGTGTTTCCTACTGGATTGTCCTAATTAGAGTTTTAGAACTGCAATCACATATACATATTTTCTGCTCTGAAGAATGTAATGTACTTCTCATGAAGCTATCAAATGTTGGAAATGCTTGATAGCTATCATGGCTTTAGAAGCCAGATTAGTGGGCTGAAACCGAATGTCAAAATGGTTGCCCTAATTCCAGAATTGCTTCAACATGATTGTTAGATAGATTAGTACAATTAAATAAAAAATTTATTGTATGATATCATCAGTATCATAATATGATATAAACATCAGATGTAAATTTACAGCATGATTTTTATCTTTTCGTGAGACAGATGTGTTGGTACAAAATATATTCTTTTGTTGCAAAGAGAGCCTCTCATGGCATCTTCTGTAAAACTTTAAACATTGTGGGTACTAAAAAAATTTCTTGCTCATAAACTTAAAAATTGAAATATTAACTAAGTGAGAGATGTGGATTTTCTTTCCAGAGTCTCGTTATTGATTATAGATACATCTAAAAAGATGGCATTTTCTTTGCTCTATTTAAATACATCATGGATAGTCGACTAAAATGATTTTCTACTAGGCTCCTTTTGTGTTGCCTTTACCTCTTTTCTACATTGGACTCTCAGATTCATACCCAAATCCTCTTCTGATGTCTCTATTAATAGTGTGGTGGTGGAGTCTGATCTCCAGGCTTGGAAGTGAAATGATTGAGAACAAAGTAATTTTGTTATAAATTTATTGTTGTAGGATAATCCAACATTATTATGAAGCGACTGTACTGGAGTTATTTCTCTCTGTCCTCATGTAGTGATTTATGCAGAAGATGCCATTCTGATAAGTGATGGTTAATGTTATGTAATTGGTTTTCATTCATGGAAAATTCTGGCACAAAGTTTTGCTTTTCTGTTATGGTTTTGTGCGATGCTGCTTCTTCCCCACATGTTATCTCCTGTTGAAAGCTATAGAAATATAATAAAATCTTCAACCTGTTGGCTCTGTTTTTGTGCTTCACATTAGAACACCTGTGTCATTTCCTATGAGGCACTCAATTTCATTCAAGAACTATTGTATTTAGTATTTCATTCACAATTATTGACTCTCACTTCTATCATAGTCAATTAATAGGAGGGAAATAATTTAATGAGGGTGTTATCTATCTGAGAAGAGGTCAAGTATTATTATTGAAATTGGATCATGCTAAATTTACATATAAATGTGTTGTGTCAGGTAGCTGCTGCTGCAGTCATTCACTATTTGGGATTCACACCTGGACTTCTTATTGTTGGGCTTTATGGCATTCTTATTATGTGGATATATGGTTACTTTTGGATTACAGCAATGCTATTTATAGGTGGAGGTATGCAAAAAGTTTCTCCTATTTTAATTGCATTGACTTCTTGCTAGACCTTTCAGTTACGGGACTTGATTTGCTTGCAGGTTATATGTTCTCCCTTAATCATGCACAGTTTTTGATATTAATGGCGACTGCTTATGCTGTTTATTATATCAATGCCCGTGTAGGATTGCATGGGGTTTTTCTGTCTTTAAGTCTTTCGTTCATTTCCAATGATATATTGAATAAGTTGCTACAAGGATACGATGGTACTGATGAAGCCATACATGAAGAACAAAAGGAACCAGAACCGTTTATGGAAGATTTTTCTGTTGACAGTGAAGACTCTCCTCCTAAAGAAGCTGAAGAAGTGACATCTTATATGTCGCCTTGCACAACATCCAAGGCATCACATCTTCCAAGTACTCACAAGGATGCTTCGTCTAGCAAGGTTGTCATGGTGGAATCGACTTCATTGGTTGAGATGAAAAGGATAATGAACAGCACAAACCATTATGAAGTCTTGGGCTTTCTTAAAAGTAAGACTGTTGACCCTAAGATAATGAAGAAGGAATACCATAAAAAGGTGTGCAACTTGGTAATCTTAAGCACAAGAATATTGCTTTGATTAAAAATTAACCTTATCTGATGAATAGTATATTGCAAATTAACTTGTGTCTATGGAATCCTAGGTCTTGCTTGTTCATCCTGACAAAAATTTGGGAAGTCCATTAGCTTGTGAATCATTTAAGAAGCTTCAATGCGCATATGAGGTAAATTGTATCACAGGAAATGATTGTTTTCCTGGTTTCTAGAGTTAGCAATTCATGCCTATTTTAGTTATTTGTTCTTGTATATAGGTAATACTTTGCAACTAATAAAAATTAAATCTCAGGTTCTTTCAGATTTGACAAAGAAGAAAAACTATGATGAACAGTTGAGAAGGGAAGAATCTGGGAGAGTGTGTCAGAGGTCTTCTGTTACCTCTCAGCAGGTATAATACATCATGATGCATAAGATACATAGCAGAATATTGTGAATTTATTTAAATTCAAACACGTATGTGTGAAATATACGACTTGTCAGCTGTCTCATGAAACATCAGATATTTAATGCTGAAGAGTTTAATTCATGATATAACGTTTGTCATGCATCTGAATCTAAATGTCTTAAACAGTTCTGCTTGTTGACCACCTGTAAGGTAGATCTCCTGATGAAGGAGGTGGTTTCTAAAGTTCTGCAACTGTTGCACCCGACTGCCTTGGGATGGACACCATCGATTCAAGAGGGTTGCCATCATATAGTGTGCCTTTCTAAATGTTATCAAAATTTAAAACATGTCATTTCTTGATTCACCTGACCAATACGTGAGGATGCTAGATCACTTGGTTTACTGCAGGAACCTTATTAAGTTCTCTCCTATTATAATGTATTTTGGTAATTTAAAAGATATTTTATTAGGTATGAACCTTATTTCAGAATTCAAATATGTTATGTGCATCATTTAAAAGTTGCAAATATGTGTATATATAGGACATGAAGTTCACTGAAAATCATGTGTGTATATATTAAAACATTTGATTGTGTTATATTACAGGGAGGAGTAGAGTACCGTTCTGAAGAATCTAGGCGTATTGAATGCACAAAGTGCGGAAATTCTCATATATGGATATGCACTAACAGAAGTAAAGGGAGGGCACGGTGGTGTCAGGTAAGTGGCTAATCTAAATATTTTACATCACAATGGTTCTTGTTCATATCTTTAGAGTGTAATTATGATATTCTGTGTTGCATTAGTCTTGTTCCCAGTATCATCAAGCCAAGGATGGAGACGGGTGGGTAGAAAGTGGGTGTTCACCAGTTGTAACAACACCTCGGAAGGTATTTTTCATGATCTTGTGCATGCTAATTTTTTTCTTTAACTTCTCTTTGTTATTACTTAATGACAATTTCCTTCTTGATTCGTTTCTCAAGTGATGAATTTTGCCTACATTTCATCCTGAATCTTATTGAATGTTTTGCCTACATTTCACAACAGTGAATTCTTTAGTATCTATTAGTTACGTAACTGAAGTATAGACCTTGATTATATGTATACATATGCATTGATGTGGGATCTCATTTCAGATTTTATTCCTTGAAATATAGATATTCTTTATCAACTGTGGGACGGGATATGGAACTAACCAGGGAATTAAGTTCCAGGGGCTTGGTGGCACCTTCTGGTCAAAATGGTTGTTTATGCTGGTTAACACTGCTGTTTTGCCACTGGAACAGGAAGCAAAGAAAGAGAAAAAAAAGGAAAAGTATGAGAAGCCGCTCAAAAATGGAAAAGAAAACTTACCTGGGTCTGGGAGCTTTTCCACAACTTCCCCTTCTCTTCTTTAGCTGGGAGAGGCACGACGAGGCTTGGGAAGGTGGGGAGGAGGTGCAGCGACACACATGGATGCCCAGCATTTTCACACCTTCTACCAATCAACTCTCTCTCTCTCTCTCTCTCTCTCTCTCTCCCCTTTTCCTCCCTGCTTGTGCTGGAAACCTTTCATCTGGGGGCTAACTAGACGTTTGTTGATAGATTAGGAAGTATTAAACCAGTGAAACTGGATGATATGTCCGTTGGCTTAGTTCTCTTTAAGTGTTCATGGTCCCCCAGTGTTTGTTACCTAACCATCTGCTAGTGACACCGAGTAATTGGTTTGGAAATATTGTGCCCTCTATGTGGAGAGGTTATACTATTCCTTGTTTATGAAATCATTTACCAGAGAGGAGTAATCTGACATGAAACAACACCAATGTTATTTCACTAGTAACTAAATTCTTTCAGAGTGCAAGAGGCAGTTAGAAACTGCCTCTACACTTCTAAATATGACACACATAATAAAGCAATCCACATCTATGTAATATCTTGGACTGCAGATGAGTGTTCTGTGCAATAGTGTTGCATCTTATATGCATTGGACGTTAAGAGTTTTGATCAATAAACTAATTGGTGTAATTGGTATTCTGGTTTTAATTGTTGCTGACAAAATGAACAAGTTACACTGCTTAACCTTGTTTTTGTTCCATTCATGCGAAGAAAGAAATACTTTGGTGCTATTGCTTGTAGTTATCAGCTGTCCTTTATTGTACATATCATATATTTTATTCTTGACCATTGGGTCTGATGTTGCATTTTATGTTGTTAATCATTTTGGCTTTCCATTTCTTGCTTTTCAGGTTGAAATTCCACAAGCTTTTGTGTGCGCAGAGAGCAAAATCTTTGATGTGTCTGAATGGGCAATTTGTCAGGTTAGCATTCGGATGATTAATAATTTTGTTGCATTTTCTTTTAATATTTAAGCTTGTCAGAATCAGGAAAGAGTTGCATATCTGTGTACCACCTAGAACTGGCTTTATTGTCATAATTTTGTCAGTTAATGTAAATCTAACAGATGCTATAATGGGCAGCCAGATTATAGTTCAATTTTATTCAATTTTCTTTATGACAAATAACAATTTCATGCAAGTTCCCATTGCTGTAGCTTGCTATATTGCAAAATTTGGAGGTTGAAGTTGTTGGAGCAACTAATTCATCAGAAACTCTAGTACACACGTCTAATTTCAGCTGTTTCACATGAGATCTGATTATTTTCTGCAGTTGATTCAGTCTTTAGTTCATTTCAGGCTTCTACCATCATTATCTGGAAGTTCTTGTCATGATTTCTTTTTTAATTTTTTATTTTTTAAGAGAGTAAAAATTACTTGATCTGAAAAGTGATGTGGCTTTAGGAGGGTTACTTTCTAACTTACAAAATGTGATGTAAAAGGCTGAGCATTGACACAAACTTGGTGATACTTTATTTGATATCCTCGTACTGAATGTACAATCGATCTAGGATCACACACCTGACCTTTGAAGGCTTTTATGCTTGGCTTCGTTGTAAAGGATAAGTAGTCACGTCAGATTAATCAGGAGGTTTAAAAGGCTTTAAAGAAGAGGCCTGATGGTAAATCAATTTTCATTCCATAGTTTATGTAAAGAAATTACCGGATACAATCGTAACTCATTGTACACGTGGACTATGGTTTTCTTTGGCTGAGGTTGCAGTTATAAGGGATGACAAGGTTTTGGAAATTAACAGTCTAGTAGATTGCTTCAGTGGAATTATGATAGGATTTGCACCTTCACGGTGGTTGTGGTTTCTAATATGTGTATATCTCTTCTAGCTTTTACATCTGTGATCATGTAATGACCTAAAGAATAACATGAATCATCAATAAATTTAAAATTGTTGCAGTTACTACGATTTTCATCTAACTCAAGTCTGTTGTATACAGGGAATGGCATGCAAGCCTAACACTCATGGGCCAAGCTTTCATGTGAACATGGTTGGTCTGGATGGGACAGGGCTGCGATCTAATCCCTCCAGATATCCTTGGGGACTGGACGCTGAGATGATTGTTGAGGATGATGAGTTTGAGTTGTGGCTTCAGCAGGCTTTGGCATCTGGCATTTTCTCTGAGAGTCCAAAGCGTAGAAAAAGCTGGCCATTTAAGATTAACCATAAAAGCATGAAACCATGGCGGAAATCGCCATAAATGAAGATAATTTGGTCACAAGAGGTGGTTATTTGATTGGAAAAGAACGGCTTGTTCTCTCAATGCTACAAAAGAAGAACGAGGCTAGAAAAAAACATGCCCGCCAATTGATTGCATTCTGGGCATGCTTGCTTCTTTTAGGAATCAGAGGAAAAGAAACAAGAATTGCTTTAGATAGATACCTGTTTGAACCTAGCAGAGCAATCCATGGTCATCTGAGTTGGGGAGAAGACCTGAATTGTGCTGTAGGCTTCACTCTCTCACTTAGTCTCGGCTTAGGCTTCATATTGGTTGGTCTTCAGCCTACTCTTATGTTCAGCAGTTGCAAGCCTGCAAAAAGTGGAGAATGGGAGTAGAACATCAATCAAAAGAGCTTATGAGAGAATTTTCTCCATGCCTATGGTAAAAATAAAGAGAAAAGGCCATGGTGGAATAATCTGTAAATAGATTAGAAGCGTGTGTTAGGTTAGTGGTGTCTTGTCATACTTTGTACACTAAACATATCCCCAAAGTACAAAGTCACTCCAGTCTCCAGGGTCAGACAAACTTGTAAGGAACACTGGTGATTGGTGCCTTAATCATTCTCTCATTGTCTTTACCTAAATATTATGGCAGATATGCTCTATTGCAACTAAATTCTATGGCTATACTTTCATCTACACACCCGCATTTTACTTTCCTTTCAGAGATCAGGCCTCTTTGCTTAGTGGTAATAGGTCAATTCTCATGTTATCCTGAAACCAGCTCAAGATGCTGTTGATAGCTACACCTACAGGGCTATTGTTTGAAGACAATTTACCTTATGAATTGCTCAAATTCTGCCAGCAACATATTTCATTGCATCATTCATTACAAACCAACATTTTTCAACCAAAGACTATCATGAATCTTTCATTATCTGCATTTGAGTCTGTTGACTCTGCCAAGGTTGGTATCTACTTGCAGGTGATCTGAGCTTGCCTCTTGATACATATGCATGAAAGAACTAGTTACACTTTGTCCAAAGACATTGTTGGGAGTTGTAGTTATTTTGGTATTGCATGTGAAGTTTTCATACTACGGAGTCAAATGGAGTAGCTGACATGACATTTTTGAGAGACAAGCTTGCAGACATGTTTCAAATTGTCATCACTTGACTCTTGCCCAACCCACTTCTTACAAGTTCTTTGCTAGCTTTTGGCACTCCATTTATCTTGAATATGTGTTAACTGCACAGCAACTTTGAATGGAGTACCACCTTCTTCCAGTGGAGTTCTGATAATATTTGAGAGGTCAGGATTCTCTCTCATTTAGAAGCTACTAATTAGCTTCTTTTAGCGCTTATTCTTATCCATTTTTGAAGTCATTCCTTTCGTCACAGGCTGACTGATATTTAGGGTTCCATATCACTATTGCCTTTCAATAACTGGTAAAGGGATTTAATAAAAATTAATAACTGTTTTAAGGGATTTTATCCCCATATGTCATTACCATTAAATTATATGATAATAATTAACCTAAAAGATATATATTCACATGAGTTTTTAGTTTCCAGAGGATTATAAATATATTTACACTAAATTTAAATTTATAAGTATAAATATGTACAAAAATCCTAAATTTCGTTTTTTTTTTGTGTGTCTGCCTTGGCCACTTGGGGTCGGTATTGGCTCGACCGGACCGGATCTGACCGAGACACCGGTTCGGTCGGATTGTGAACCAAAGTTTATCGGACCGTTGTTCCGGAGCTTTACCACAGCGGAAGCGGCAGCTCTTCGAGAAACTCGCTTTGTTCTTCGAAAGGAAGGAAACCGCGACGACGATCCCAGATTCCCGTTGCCGGTAAAGAAGAGGTAATCCGGTTCTCCATGCCGCCTCGATCTCGATCTGCGGCCAGTCCTTGGGGTTCTTCTTGATCCCTAAGTCTTGGATTCCCCAGTCCCTTATTAAACCATCCCCTTCACCTTGGATCTGAGCGATTCCGACACCGTCGCAATGGAAAGCATTGTTGATCTCGTGGGATGCTGTAGATTTTGCTTAAACTGAGCCTTTTTGGTTGCTCTTTTGTTGCCGACGTTCATTCTAGCTGGATACGACGAAATCTTGAGTTTTTGTTTGAATACGGAACCTCCTCTGTTTCAGGCCGTGTTATTTCAGATTGGGTAGTGTAACTGGGGTTGAGCCGATCAGGATTTGATGAGACATGGACAAGTCCAGCGCTTTGGAGTACATCAACCAGATGTTTCCGACTGGTACGGTGGATCGTCTCTTGTTTCTTTCGAGCATTGGGTTCTTGTTTTCGATCGTGAATCCTGTTGCGCACAACGAATTTATAAATTTATGGAATTATAGTGCTGCTCTTAATTTACTGGTCTTTTCTTGGTGTTATTCGTGCAAAGGTGAAACCACGTCGATACAAATCCCTGTAACTTTCAAGGTCATGCATGATAAGGCAATATATCGTTAATGAACTGGAATAAGAGTCCATGAATTTGAAGAAATCTGATCTAAAATAAATCAAGAAATTAAGTTTTGGATCAGAGCTCAAAGATGTTTCTGTGCAACACTTCACGGTAATTTGAAAAGTTTCCGTATCCAATAGTCCTTTAATTGTTATGTTTAGGATCTAGCTGCTTGTGCTGAACTAGATGCCAAAGCAACCAGCAAGATATATGATATACAATACCACTAACTGAGACTCATATGTGGGTCTACTTTTGATTGTTAGCAAGCATTTTTATTATGCAAACTAGTGAACTACGACTTAGAACGCTTATCATTTATTTTATGACTCAATTTCAGTAGACATATAATTGCCAAATATTTTGTTGATAAGTTCTATAGCTGACATTGTGTCCCATCTTGTAGTAATTCAATTTATGGAAAGTATTTTAATATCACAAAGTCTTATAAAGAAATCAATTTTCTGAAATTCTAACCTTGTGAACCATCTCGTATATTCAGAAGCATCATTATCAGGGGTAGAGCCACTTATGCAAAAGATACAAAGCGAGATTCGCCGTGTAGATGCCAGTATATTGGTTGCAGTCCGACAACAGGTCCTGCCTACCTTTGTTGTCCTCCCAAATTCTATTTCTCTTGATTTTTTTAGCCTACACCATTATCATTCTTCAGTAGTCACCAATGGGGTTCATTCCATGGTCATTTGAGCAATCTGGTATGATTATATATAATTTGTTTTAGGGGAATGATACCAATGGGGTTCATATTTATGCACGTGCAGAGTAACTCTGGCACAAAAGCCAAGGAAGATCTTGCTGCTGCAACACATGCTGTTCAGGTCCTTTTTCCTCCTTCGACATTCTTACTTGGATAACTTTGTATTTCCTAACATGAAGTGAGGCAGATGGTGACATCTTTGTTCTTGCAAATGTTATTAAGGGATGTTTTGTTGTATTATCCTTGTAGTTATGGCATTGTGATATTTTAAAGAAATGGAATTGAAAATCATTTGGGACTTGAAGATGGTCACTGTTGTTAAATATTTATTCCTCTCCTGAAGTCCATTTCTCTTGGTAAACAGGAGCTTATGCACAAGATACACGAAATAAAAACAAAGGCTGAACAAAGTGAAACCATGGTTCAAGAAATCTGTCGTGATATTAAGAAATTAGACTGTGCAAAGAAACATATAACAATCACAATTACAGTTCTTCATCGACTTACCATGCTAGGTTAGTTTTTATGCCACTACCTCTTGCTAGTTATTTCTTTTTTCACTTATCATTTCTTTGATAGTTGTTACTTGATATGTGGAATTTTGATGAAATGTCTACAAGTGTATATATAAGAGAAAGTGAAAGAGTTGTATATTACATTACTATATTGTTTATCCAATTTATCCTCTTGTTAAGCCTATTTGTTTTGTAGAAATACCTCCATATCCATACCCGAGGACTAGTGCCCGAGTGTGAACAACATAGCTTCCATTCTTATCCAAGAATATATAGCATGTGCATATCATTTAAATTGCTATTTTCTCTGTTTTTGTGCTCCATTTCTCTTTTTCCTTAAGTATTTATATTGTAGATACCACCAAGGTCATAAAAACCAACATACTGCCTAGTATGGTCCGATATCTACTGGTCTGATAGAGGACTGACAAGCGGACTGGCTCTGTATGGAGCAATTTCTCTTTTTTTTTTTTTTTTTTTCTCTTTTTTGGTCTTCTTTAGACTTTTCTTGAAACTCAGTACATATTGCAGTATGAACACTTGGACTGGTATCGTACCGATTTGAGCCCTGACTGAGTACTGGTATACAAAATTGTGAACCTTGTTCTGTACTACATATGTTTGGTTAATGCGAATAGTCTTAATTTTGTGAGATTGTGTAAGTCAAACGGAATTAAAGCCTTCATATCATAATGATCCATTGACTGGTTGGAAGACCATACTAACTTTACGGAGTTTTCAATCCTTGTGATTAGTTTTTGCTTGTTCTTTTATAATACTACTTATGAATTTACTGATACCTGATTGATGATGTGACTTAGCAGTTAGCAGATCCTAGTTACTTACTGAAAATGGATTACTTATGTTTATATTAAACATGATACTTACAGTATCGGCTGTTGAGCAACTTCAAATAATGGCTTCAAAACGCCAATATAGGGAGGCTGCTGCCCAGTTGGAGGTAGAATAACAAATTTTAATGTTTATTCTTGAAATTGTGACTTGTGCTTGATAGAGTACCAGTTTTTTCTTTGTTTAATCTTTATTTAGGTTGTACAATGCATTCTTTATCAAGAGTTAAAACCATTGACTGATGGAAACTTCAATATTTGTTATTGGTAGGGTAATAATGTTTTTGATGGTAATATTGAGATCAAATTTGAAATATCATCTCTCTTTACATAGATCAACATGGACACAAGAGTTAACTATTCTGATGAGCCTATTAATGGATTCTCACTGATATATTTTTCAGAATGAACTTGCTGAAATACTTGATAATGCTAAGAAGAATGCTATGGGCACCGACTTTAAATGAAAACTGCACTGTATTTGCAAAATCTTGTTGCGGTTTGTGCTCATCTCCACATTCTTGGGGCCTTAGATTACCAGGCTAAGTGACAAAAGGACACAATGGACTTAATTGTCCATTGCATATACAACTCAACTAAAAACAGTTTTAATGATAGCAAAGAAAAAAAGGCAAATTTAACTATTTGAAACAACCAATGGTGTCATTCTTTTAAGTTTTCCATGTTGATATATGTTTCTGTCAAGTGTAATTTCAAAATTAGTGTTATTATCTGACTACAAGTGCTGGTTTCTGAATTTGCAACCAATATTCTTCTGCAAAATGTATTTAGGATTATCATAAACTCACTATTTTACATGCTCTTGATTTTTTCACTAGCAGCTGTCAAATCATAATGTGGAATGCCAACATTACTGCTAATAGAAGTTGTGGCATGTTTCCAGGCAGTAAACCAATTATGCAGTCATTTTGAAACTTATAGGGATGTACCAAAGATATCCGAACTCAGAGAGAAGTTCAAGAACATCAAGAAAATACTCAAGTCCCATGTCTTCTCAGACTTTTCAAGGTAGTTGTTAATAGATTTCAGGAAATTTTATTGAAGTTATTGATATGCACTTTATATATTTGTTCATAAAAAACTTGAAGAAATACTATGTAATGTATAGGGATATCACAAATTAGATATTGGGTTGAATGTCAAATCATTCTATGGCTAGAACATACAAGATCAAGGTTTACATCTTTATGTTCATTGGGATTTGAGCCTTTTCTAGTTCTGAGTTCTCAATTTTAATGTTTTTAGAAGAATGATAAATGGGAAAATTGAATCAATGATTTTCTCGTCACAACATGCCATGCTATGTGGTGGTTATCACATTAGTTGCTAACAAAGCTTGGCACAAAGTTTGTGACTTTGTGTTGATTAGTACAAGCCTACATTTTGAATAGACATGAGCGCATGAGTTACTATCATGGTTTCAGACGCTAGTTCGACCATGGACCAGAATCTGACCACATGGTCCAATGCTGGAGGGTGTTAATTTTTGACTTTTTTTTTTGGGGTGATCCTAGATGTAACATGTCGATGTTTCAGTTCAGCACTTCAATACTTTGTGTCATGATGTAGGAGACTGACATACAACTACTCAAAGATAGTCCAATTGCTCTGAGTACAAGGAAAAGTTAGCTGATTTTTGTAAGGTTTGCTAGCTCTTCAGTAGTCTAGAATAAGCAGCAGCAATTAAATAAGTCAGAAAGATCCAATACCTGATTCTCACTAATCATATTAAAACAGCAAGTGTCTATAAGGCACACCTGCTAATTTGTACTTGATTGTGGTGGTTCACGTGCCTGGTCTAATCCACTCTTGTGGGTGTGTAGGTGTGTACAGCTATTTCAATCTTTTATGAGATAATATTCCCCATTTACTCATTAATTTCAAGCCAAACGTCTACTTCATAAGGACATTGATCAATTTGCAGCACCTTGCAGCACCATTCCAGTTTTCATAACTCCGGAACAATCTTAATTAGTTGTGTAATTCATAATTCATGCATTTGCTTTGAGATACACATAATTAGTGTTAAGTTGAGTTTTGTGAAGTGGAGAAAGGAAATCCAGAACAGATTTTTTCATGATAGAATCCAAGTATGTATGACTTTCACAAGGAATTGTATGATTCGAAAACTTGACATGGATTTGAAAGACTTGAAAAAAGGATAATTAAGGGTTTTATATCAGGACTCAGGATGTATCTTTTATCGAAAAGAAGTGAAAAAGATTTGAAGAACTATGACAAAGTTACTGATTATGATAGTAATTCTCAAAATGCAGGAATAAAAAGTAAGAAGATTAAGCCAAAACAAGTATTTGATTCCTAGTCTTGTAAATCTCTTGCAATATAGTGCAAAATACGGACGCAAACTTTAGTTTTTCAGTAGTCTTTGGGTTGCCTTATTCGAGCTTCTGGTTGAATTCCATGTCTAGCATATCTTTTAATTGAGAATGACCTAGTACAATTTCACTGATTTAGAGGTCCATTTAAGTAATTGTTGACAACAATCTGCAGCTTAGGAACTGGAAAAGAGGTAGAAGAAACTAATTTGCTGCAACAGTTGACAGATGCTTGCTTGGTTGTTGATGCGTTGGAGCCATCTGTAAGGGAAGAGCTAGTAAGAAACTTGTGCAATAAGGAGCTGACTTCATATCGTCAGATCTTTGAGGGAGCAGGTTACTTAATTCATGTTATTTTGAGCTCTTCTCCCATCTACATTTTACTGATCATGAAATTGGTTTCTTTTGTCACTTTTATATAGAACTAGCAAAACTGGATAAGACTGAAAGGAGATATGCATGGATTAAGCGTCGGCTGCGGACAAATGAGGAAATTTGGAAAATTTTTCCTTCTGCTTGGCATGTTGACTATCTTCTGTGCATCCAGTTCTGTAAGCTAACAAGGTTTGTGACACTTGATCAGATGTTGCACCTCAACCTATTCTGTGTCTTTTTTTCTCTGGCATCAAATTCTTCCTGAATTGATCTTAACTTTGACCTTTCTTGTCTTTTTCAACACAAAACAAGAGTTTCTCTGACTGAAATTAAAATTTTGCATTACACAATTCTACATTTTTTGGACATATCTATTGCACTCAAAACCTAAGTGGTTTTTATCAACTCAAACATTTTGTAATGATATCTTTCAAGAAAAAAATAAAGCCAAGTTTTTCAGTAGAAATAAGATAACATATGAAATTGAAAAGATTTTTAGCTCAAAGCTTGAGCATTTATTCTTCAAGGAGATTTAAATCAATGTCATGTTAGGGTTTAAGGGCAGATATTCTATTTGAATATACAATTGATTCTCATATGAGTAGGATAATAGCTTCTAAAGTTCCAGACTTTAGTTATCAGGGAGCACAGTGCAACCTTTCCGTGACAATAGATGATGACCTTTTGTGCATATTAGCTTCTGTTTGTTAACTTTTAGCCAATATTCAAGGAAGATAATGCATGCATCTTCAACAAGATAATTTGACGTATCTAATTTTGCAGGACACAGATTATGGATATTCTCAGTAATCTGAAAGAGAAACCAGATGTTGCAACACTCTTATTGGTAATTCTTCATCTTATTTTTCTACATTGTGGCGATGCTTTTTTATTTGTGATTAATAGTTTAATATACTTAATGTCCCATTAACTTGTGGAACTTTGCAAAGGTTTGAAGTTGTTTGTAGCACAAAAAGGATTTTTACCAAATTAGATTATCTCGTTATCTATGTACATCTTAACCGTCAATCTTCAGAGAAGCTTCTGACAGACATTGAATGATGCTATTGTTTCATTGTCAACCCTGCATCAAGCAATTCTATTATAAATGATACTTTAGTAAAAAAAGAGAACTATCTCTTTCTCCTTGTTGCTTTATATTGTTTGATGCTCGGTTTTTATGCGTAACTGTAGTAGATCCCGAAATAGCTTTTCAGGAAAGAGCATGATTTTGACATAGTTAACTATTTAGTCAATGCTATGGGGGAATCTGTCAGCCACCTCTTTCTTTGTTTGTATATTATTCAGATTTATCTGATTAAGGACAATTTTGATCTCCTGGTAAACCACATCAAACATTTTTAGAATGCAAAATTTTGTACTCGGGAGAATCAAAGAATGTTCATGTCAGCTAGAAACAGGAATTATTTTTGTGAAAAAATCCCTAATCTAGGAAATCAAAGACGGTTCATGTCAGGCAGAAAGAGGAATTTTTTTTTGTACAAAAAATTTCCTAATCTAGGAAGAAAACATAGCATACAAGAAAACACACATCAGTGGTCGAGGGGTATGGAAAGCTGGCCGCATAGTATAGATGTTGACTAACTGTTTCTGTCAGTACATATTGGGCACATGGTAGTTTGCAGCACAACTTAGATGTGAACAATTGATGAATGATGTGCAAGACTGTGCAACAATGAGAAACTGTCAGGACCTACGAACTTGATCTACCCTTCCAGAAAAGTGGATGTCTACAAAACAGTAATTGAAGTAAATATGTTCAATGACCAGAAGCAAGAGTCCTACTCCCAATCGTCAAAAATTCTAGCTCAACGAGAGAATTAACTTATTAGTTTGATGAACGTGAAACTACATGGTCCAAAATGCACAAGTGCAAGTTGAGGATAGTAGGTCATCTAGCCTATATTTACAAATGCATTCATTTTTCCACTTCTTAGGTGAGACTATATCAATGTGTAATAGTCTAAGATAATATGAACAAGTTCGAAGGAGATCTATAGTTGGTGTAATTAGATGACTGAGTTGATTAGGATTAGTAATGTGAGGCGAGATAAATGAAGTCTTAAGAAGACTTTGATAAAAATAATAAAAATATTTGATTATTATTGATTAAACTAAAGATATTGGCATTACGCAGAGCTCAATGGCACAAAGATGCATGTTGCCGACCCCAAATGATCTAAATATTATGGCTGTTGTTGTTCCAGTCCAACAAAAAAATGTAACAAATTGCTTGGAAACAGGTCAAGTAAATTGGGACATTTTGTTATTTATTTGTGTTTTGGTTTGTTTTTATTTTTAATCTAGAACTTTTGTTTTTGGTTCAGAAGCAAACTATTATGATCCTACTTTCCACATTTCAGGCATTGCAGCGGACCCTTGAGTTTGAGGAAGAAATGGCAGAAAAATTTAGTGGAGGAACTGCGAGCACTCATGACAAAGAACTTGGTAGTGACGTCGAAGAAACTGGTTTGGGGGAAAGCAACAAGCAAATTGTCTTGGATATACGTAAAAAATATGAAAAGAAGCTTGCTGTGCAACATGGCGGAGATGAAGCAGTATGTACCAAATGACTTCAGTTTCTTTTAAAATTTTCCTTCCTATTGTAATTAGCTTCCTGGTTTCTACTTTTTTAGGAAATTGACAAACAGAGAGATTTATCTGTTCATGGCGCTGGAGTAAGTATCTTAGTTTCCTGTGTGATATCTAACTTGCATGTGAGATCATGCAAATATGATATTGATATCCATCCTGCCCTTGCAGTTCAACTTTCGTGGAATTGTTTCTTCTTGCTTTGAATCACATTTGACAGTTTACATAGAATTAGAGGAGAAAACACTAATGGAGCATTTGGAGAAACTTGTTCAGGTTGTTAAAAATATTAATTTCATGTGTTGTTCTGTCACATACTGGCATGTAATTATGAAATATGTTTTCTTATAGGAAGAAACTTGGGAAACTGAGGAGGGAAGTCAGACAAATATTTTGTCAAGTAGCATGCAGGTATTATGTACTGTTATATTTTCTGTTATGAGAATTGTCTTATTGTGAAAAATTCCATGCATGCTTCCAGTGTTATAGAAGCTGAGGTTGTAAATTAACTTAGTCCTCATAGGCTGCTTCAGAAAATTATCTGCAGAAAGGTTGAGTTTTTTGGTTATTGATGTCTAGAAGATATTAATATTCCTTTAACCTTGTTTCTTATAGCTATAGCATTTTGTTCTGCAGATAAAGTTAAGTTCATGAATTTGTGATGGGAGCTAAAATCACAAAACTTGCTTCCTTCAAATCTGTTCTCAAGCAGTAATTTAGTGTCTGACTAAACCTAAAGGAAAATAAAACATAAAAAATCATCAATGTTCTATCTGTGACATCAAGGATTACCATCACGAGTGCTTGTGTCATGCCAGCACTAAGAGATTTTGGCAATGAGATATTTTGGCCAGTAAGTGCCCTATAAAATCTGTTTTTGGTCTAAATGGTCCAGGAAGGGAAAAAGGGTTGCCCCATTTTTTATTGTATATGTCTATATGATATGTTTGTAATTGAATTAAATATATTTCAGCTGATCATTTGAAACTCTACATTCTGCCTGAGCAAGGTCATATCCGTCTATCCAAGGACTGGTAGTGGTATGGGACTAAGATTTAAAACCTTGCCTTGATCCATATGAGTTGAGGATGGGAGAGAAGAGATTATCACAAAGGATTGGTGAACATACTTTTTTTTCTTTGCTTCAACAAAAATTATATTTTCTTGCCTTAAAACCTTTGTACTTAAATGAAGTTTAATAAAGATTATTTTCTAGATGTTCTTTGTTTCACTTGGAATTGTTCAATGCTGCAGTTATTCTTGATAATAAGGAGAAGCTTAAAGCGATGCAGTGCCTTAACGAAGAGTCAGACTTTATTTAATTTGTTTGAGGTACATATTTATTCATATTTAATTATCATATAATGCTGGGATTGCCCAAAGGGATCATTGTTCGAGGTATATTACTTATTATCTTGAATTGACTAGGTATTTCAAAGAATTTTGAAGGCATATGCAACAAAGCTATATGCTAGATTGCCTAAAGGTGGTACAGGGATTGTTGCAGCTGCTACTGGAACAGATGGGCAGATCAAGGTCATCACCATGTTTTTCTAATTATTATCGTAGATGAATGACTAATTTATCTAGTTTCACTTTACTTTGACATGTAACACTTGTATTTTATAACAATAACGGCAGACATCTGACAGAGATGAGAGAATGATATGCTACATTGTCAATACAGCGGAGTACTGCCATAAAACTGTAAGTTGGCTGTAGTTCTTCAAATTTTTTAAGGATAAGTTTTGTATTAGATGAATTCTAGAGAGAAATTTGAATGTCAAACTATTGTACTCTTGGATTGAGAAATTGGATTCTCTTGTGAAATAGGATAAAGATTAACCATTAGTTATGCCTATTACATAGTATTGTTCTTCCAACAATTTCTTGATTTGTCAGTTATCACAGTAAGTCCTTTTCATTGTCCAAAAAAAACTGTTAATTATGAGTTATTATTTTCCATCCATCAGTAATGGAAGTTAACATTATTTTACGTTTCTGTGACAGTCTGGCGAGCTAGCTGAAAACATTTCGAAGATAATTGATCCTTCATTTGCAGACAAGGTGGATATGTCAGAAGTTCAGGTAATAAATCTGATACCCTATATCTAAGTTCCTTTAAACCTTTTAAGAGTTTTTAAATGGGTGTGCATTTTGCATTTATGCAGGATGAGTTCTCAGCAATGATTACAAAAGCATTAGTAACATTAGTGCATGGGCTTGAGACCAAATTTGATGCTGAGATGACTGCAATGACACGAGTTCCTTGGGCGACTCTTGAAAGTGTTGGTGACCAATCAGAGTAAAAACTCTGAAGTCTTAGTTCTTTAATATTTAATTTCTACATTTGAAATGAATGTGATTCCTCGATGATCACCAGGCACTATCTTGCTGCTGTCCATCAAAATTAGACATTTTACCGATCAATTGTATTGAGGCTCACAAGTCCATGCTCTTCTTTGAACAATTAGAACCAAACCCATATAATATTCTTTCACGTTAAATCATACCTATGAATGTATGCTGTTGAGCAGAAAGGTGTCTGGGTGGTTCAAGTTGGAGTATTGAACATTTGAACATGTTTTGATAGAAGCGTAAATTGATATTTTATTAAGCTGTTCATTATTCTTTTCTAGTCAATGTTATATTTCAATCATCAAAAGATTCTTCTGATGTTTGCAGGTATGTCAATGGCATCAATTCTATTCTTTCCAGTAGCATTCCTGTGCTCGGTAGCCTACTGTCTACCACTTACTTTCAGTTTTTCTTGGACAAGGTAAGTTTTTAAACCGAATTTGTTGTGCTATTAAATGTATCTTTAATAGCTACATCCCCTGTGGAAATACTTAATATGGTGCCAGCCTAGATGCATGAACTAATGTTATTGTGATATTTGTTCTTAATTGCACTGTTTGTTGTATAGTGTCTCAAAGATGGTATCACCTTTTGCATGGTTTTTAATTTGATTAAACCTGTTAGTAGAGCTGGTATTTACCTCCGCAAGCCCAAACTAGTACATGGATCAGGCAAGATTGCCTGTTCTAGTTTGAGACACTGCTTATCTCCCGATAAGCTTCTGGATTGAGCTTAAGGCCAGTAATTTTATGGCACAAGGTCTTTCCTTTTAAGTCCTGAGTCTTAATAGATACATATGCCATTTTTTCTCTCTTCCTCTTGTCCACGCTAGGGCAAATAACTGCCTTCTCCTTGCATTGCCACTGCTTCATTCTCCTTGTGTCACTTTTTTCTTTTCCTTGCATTGGTACTGCCACCTTTTCCTCCTTCATTATGTGTTGCTACTGCAGCCTTCTCTCCCCCTCGTCTGCCTCCTCCTCGTCTTTCTCCTCCACTTCTCCCCTCTTTTCTCTCTTTCTCTCCCTATTCCAATTCTCCTCTCCTTCCCTGGCTGGACACATTAGTCGGCATGGGAGTGTACCGACACATGGTACACTCTGCCCCAGGAATGGTATTGATACTGGATTGAGATTTAAAACCTTACTTCCCATAACAATTCTTATCATTTCTTATTTGCACCTAGACACTTTCTAGGATTTCCTCATACAATTGCTCCACTAGTGAGCTAAATTACGCAGCTGACATGGTCAAATTTACAAATTAACTTTGGAGGTTTAATTTATTTTCAATTCAGAAGGTTTTTTTTTTTGTTTGGAAGCTAGATTTGGAGAATTTTAATATTTGATTTCCTAATGGATGCTGAAGCTGATGAATGGGGGGTCCAATGTCTAAAATCAACAACCTGGGTTTTACCCCAATGATTAATTTGCCTCTTTCCATGGAAGCCATTGCATGGTTGCTTGCCCAAGTAAAGTGATAATTTTCTCTTGCTGACCAGTTCGTCTCTTCTCAGAATAGTTATGCCAATTGTTGTTTATATGAGGAGCTGGAGTTGAAATTCTTCCTGGCCTATTCCATTTTATATTTACATTGATCTTTTTCTACCCAACCCCAAATAGTTGAGAAATTACTATTTATTGTTGTTGTTGTATTACATTGTTCTTTTCCTGTTTTTGTTATTTTTCTGATAACTTGCAATGAAAATACTTCCAGCTAGCGGCATCTCTTGGCCCTCGATTTTTCCTCAATATTTTCAAATGCAAACATATATCAGAAACTGGTGCACAACAGGTACGTTGAATTCATCGTTGATGGTTAGAAACAAACACAGAAGACATCTCTTGAGTTTTTTTTCTTCTTAATTGAATGTAACTTGGAGACTTTGATTCTTTATGCGTTAGATGCTGTTGGATACTCAGGCTGTAAAGACAATTCTTTTGGAGATTCCTACTTTAGGGAAGCAGGTACTTGGCATTTATAGTAATTTTTGTTTATCGTATTTAGACTTCTAAATTTTTTTCAAGTTGAATATCATGAGGTTAGAGGAGACTAAACCATCGGAGGTATATATGCACTTGTTTATCTGAACTGTGGCTTAGTTCATGGTAGAACTTATAGATGTAGTTAAAGAGACCAAGATGTTTTAACGATAAGCAGTGGCTTCTAAAAAGGAGGGCAATCCTTGGCTCAATGGTTACATTACTTTTCATGTCCTGGGTGACCAAGGAACTGAGTAATGTGAATGACCTTCCTATTGCAATGGTAAGTTGTGTAAATTGACCCTCCACAAAGGCAGGAGTCTCATGCATTGAGATGTCCTAAGCTACTCAAGAAGTAAAATTGTCAAGTGTATGATTTTTTTTCTTTCAATTTTTAAATTTATTCATGATATTTTGTCAACTAATGTTATTTGTGTTTTTTCTGATGCTGGAGCAATCGCTGCCCTATGCTAGCAAATTAAGTAAAATCATTGGCTATATAAGAGTTTTTTGGTCCAAATATTTTAAATCTTTTCACGGTTCTTCATTAGCTGTTGCTGTTTGCATATTTTCCTTTAATTGTTGCCAACTTTTGCATGTTCTTATTATGATTAATTATTGTCCTTTGACAGGCAACAGTTGCTACTAGCTATTCAAAATTTGTTAGCCGTGAAATGAGTAAAGCTGAAGCGCTGTTGAAGGTATGAGCTTGACCCGACTCATGGTTATCACCTGAAGAGCAAATACCGAAGTTCAAGGACCAACCTGCTTTATACAGGTTATATTATCTCCAATCGATTCTGTTGCAAGTACATACCGAGCGTTGCTTCCTGAGGGAACACCTGCTGAGTTTCAGAGGATACTGGACCTGAAGGTTCTTTTCTTAAATGTTGTGCTTCTCATTTGTATGATTGTCCAAAGTTCTGAGGAACATTAAAGTTAACTATGCTTGTTCACGTAGGTCCTTTTCTAGCATTAGTCCAAGTAAGGAAACATACTAATGAAGAATTAGAAATGTGTTGTTTGTTGGAGACTAAAATTCAAAAGGGTCCATTTGTTTTGCCAAAGAAAACTATCTTTTGTTGTTTCAGTTTTTATCCAAAAGCAACTTCGAACCACCAAACACTGTGGAACTACTGTTTCAAGGAACTGGAACTCGGGGTACTCCACTTCAGCACTGATTTTTCACTTTCGGTGAAACAAATGGGCCTTGGATATCATTGTTTTTTAGCAATACACATCACAAAATCAGCCATTATTCATTAAATTTGAGAGAAGTTGTTTCGGAAACCACCTTTGGATATTTTTGGTTAGATCATAAGGCATAAATTTCTCTTCCTTTTTTCTTTTTTTCCTTATTTTGCTAATAGAACTTTACAGTATTCAATTACTGTTGTAAGAGGATTGCCAGATGTAAAGATGGCAACCATAATTGTGTTTTAGTTTTTTCTAATTATTTTAAAGTGACAACACAGACTAAAGCCTCCCAAAACCTCGAAACACATCTTTTTGCCAAGGCTGTGTATACTAGTTGCCTATAGTTATCCCTGCATAGCCAGTGTGCATGCTTTTGTTGCACTTCTTACTGTTTTAGTGTGTTGCAGGGCTTGAAGAAAGCAGACCAACAAGCTATACTTGATGATTTTAACAAGCACAACACTGTAATCAGACACCCATCGGTGGTGGCTCCATCCGTTGCCATCCCATCTGCTCCTCCATCAGCACCAGCTGCTCCAACTGTCACTGCTACATCTACTCCATCGATCAATGTTGCTCCCTCTGCTGCTATTTCATCCCGAGAAGATGTGCTCACTCGGGCTGCAGCGCTCGGAAGGGGAGCTGCTACAACTGGTTTCAAGAGGTTCCTCGCATTAACAGAAGCTGCCAAGGACAGGAAAGATGGACCTTTCAGGAAGCTCTTCAATCCTTAGTCTATTGTTTTTTTTTAGAAAAGTCTCCTTAAATCTTTTTGGGGAACAGAGTGTTTATTAGTGTCAATGGATGGGCAGACAGCCTAACAACGTTTTGCATGTAAACTTTCTGCAGTTATCGAGTGGTTTTGAAGTTAGGGTTTCTCCTCGGACAACTCTTGTTCTATGCCATGCAAAGAGCCAGACTGATTCTTTTAAGTTCATGTTTTGGCTGATTCTTCCGAACTGTTGTAAGTAGGTTTAACACGGAATGGGTTTGTGACTACCATAGTTTAAGGCCATGTCACCTAAGAGATGTATAGTTTTTTTTTCTTTAATAAAAAACAAAGATCCATATTGAATATTATTTTTTTGTTTTATGTTGATACAAATACTTGTTTGATGATGATGGTTGTCGCATAGATGGTTAAATCATATGATGAAACTTTCGATGCCAATTTTATTTAGCTACTACTTTTATGCCCTAAAGAACTTAACGAACAAAAATAAAAGGTAAATAAAAAAGATCTCCCTAATTTTGAAAACAAATTATAATTACATCTCACCCTATGAAATTGGTAACAGATTTTTATAAGAAAAAAAAATCCAATTATTTTTTATTGATAATTAAAAAAAAAGAGAGGAATAGTTGGGCATATTGATAAGGCATTATGCTGTGATAAAAATAGTTTGGGGGACTAAAACAAGTAATATGATGTGAAATGATGCAAAAATTTGGAGGATAATTTTTGACAATTTTATCCTATACTAAAGTTAAAAATTTCTTCATAATTTACCAAAAAATAAATCTCTAAGGAAATATAACAAAAATTCAAATTACATTTGTGTCCAAAGTCTTCGAGGTAAGATCTTTATGATTAAGTTATGGACTAATTATATATTATTTTTTATAATTAGTTATCTTTAATATCTTAATTTTTATATTTTTAAAAGTTAATTAGAATCTCTATACTTATGAAAGTGAAACATCTAATCATGTTTCTTCTCACATCGTCGACTCTATTGATAAAAATATAACATGTATTGTTACATATGAAAAATAACATTAAAACAAGGTTAAAAATATAATTTCATGATGTTATTCTTATCGTCTAAGGGAAAAAAAATTAATGGAAAGAAAAAAATTTTATTAGAAAATAAAATGAGGCTACTACTATTCAATTGCTCCACCTTTTTTCTTTGTATCTACGGAGGGTTTTGTTGTTGAAAAATAAAACACTCCATAAAAAGAATTTCTCTTCTGATCCTATTTCCTCTTGTTTTCTTAACTATTGCTTTCATAGAAATTATGAAAGAAAAAATTAATATAGATGAGAATAGCATTACAAAATTATATTCTTAACCATATTTTAACATCATTTTTCAATACGTGTGATATTTTCAATAACATAATCGATAACGTAAGAAGAAATATGATTAAATATTTTTTAAATTATAAATATAGAGTTAAAAATATCAAGGGTAGATGACTAACTATAAAGATAATATATAATTAGCTCTTAATCTAATGACCAACCCTTTTCACAGGGTAAACAGTGCACGGATAACTAAACATGTTTGGTTAGTGTCCTCCACGGCTGCAGTTCCAATCGAGTCGGGTCACTGCATTGACTTCAGTTGACCAGGTCAAAGAGAGAGGACAACTGACCACGCCACTCAAATTACATGGGAATGCAAGACAACACCATCAAGTATGTCGAAGGTCAAAGAAGCCGATGACTACGGCCTGGAAGTTGCCATGGCAAATCTTGGGACCCATGTCGTCTAAGTTTGTGCCAAGTTTCTTCTGCTGCTGCTGCTGCATTCTCCACAGCGAGTCGCTTTTGGAGCTCCAGCGGAAGAAGAGGTCACAATCTCACCAACTGTTTGTTGGTGACAACCATAGCAGTTAAAACTGTAACTTTGGACAATCATTCATTGATGATGCATTCATCCTCCTGTTTCAGATGCCATCGCAGACCATGTTTCTGTCAGAAATCAAACCGTTGCATGTTAGATAGCCAGTCAATCCATGCATCAGACTTGACACAGTACCACCTACAATGATAGATCACCTGTATAGCTAGCTGTAAGGCCATAAGAAAAGGATGACTCAGTGCACAAGGCTTTTATTGATTTGTCATGTTAGGAGAGTCATTGTATACATCACAAAGCAAAGAAAGAGAAAGAAGAAACTCTAGTAGTTAATATCAACCCTAAGCACATTCAGATCTTTCAGCAATGATTAATTCATATACAGGTCGTACAACTAAAATAACAAGACAACAGACTTGAGTAGTGAAAGTTCTTTTTCTTTTAGATCAGGTGAAGGACTGGCTAAAATCCAGAGGGTCTCATTGAAGGGACTAAATCTAGGAAACAGCAGTTCCAGCTAGAACTGAGCTGTCTCATCCACTGCAATTAAGGCTATGCAGCATCCGTGTATCTTCTTACTGCATTAATAATTGATGTGTGTACATCTCCTACTAAACATTCAGATCTTCCTTCCCTGATAGGTGCCATGGTTCTCTGAACTAGAACAAGCAAATTATTGGAAGGGGCCTCCAGTAAAAGAAAAAGATAATTACAAGTGGGGCACAAGGCTATATGAAGACAGCTGTATGTAGATATGGAAAAGACATCAACATCTCTTGGAAATTTAATGATAACTAACTAGGAAACATAAAAATCTTGGAAGCACAAAAGAAAAAGAAAAAGTCCTCATGCAAATAAATAGGATCAGGTTGAAGGTGAAGCAAACCAATATGAAAGAGTTACCAAAGTGTTTATAACATTCTTTGCCACAAAGCTTTGTTCTGTCAAAAAAGATGCAGCTATCAGATCAAGTAGTTATTTTGTTTTGGATCACAGGAGTTCCACCAAATAAAAAGATAATCAAAGAAGAGGAGTAAGTGAAGCACAGTGGGTAAGCTTACATAACCTATTAGCAAGGATAATAGGTGAAAGAAGTTAAACATATGTCAATCCCTGAAAAGGTCATGGTATTGCTGTCTCTTTTTTTGATACTCCCCCAGAAACTCTTTTATATCTTAGCTTTATCTTTTGCAATAAACTCACCTGCATATATACAATTGGGTTCCAATAATAATATAAATAGATTGGGTTCCAATAATCATATCTTTAGCAACCGAAAAAAATAAGGACATCATGCAGGACATGGAGTGCCTCAATAATAAGTATATATACACAGTTTCTAACATTGTAAAATGATAAAATTGTTGTAGTTCTTAACATAGTATCGAAATGAAGGTTGCTTTCAGATCAAAAAGAAAAAAAAGGAAAAGAACCCAAATGGAAAGCAAATATAGCAGACAAAATTCTGATCCTTAACAATTAAAATGATTAAAATGTTATATAACTTGCGGAGTTCTAACCTTCATGCCACATCTCAGAAAATGTCAGAAAGCCTCGAGAGACACAAACCTGTAAGATGGACAGCAAACTTGCTGAAAGCCTGGCAGTGGCAGGACTCATAGATGTCATTTATGCACTCTGTCGAATAGCTATATCATTCTGCTGTGATAAGTCCATGAAAGAAAGTAAGGACAAAGGTTTATTAGCTGAATGATTTCGCAATGGTATGATTGCGTAAGAGAAAGAAACCAGAGAAAGGTGGAGTAACTCCCTCTGCTATAAACAACCAAACATGATGTCCTGGAGCTTGCTGTAATTACACCTTTTCCTCCTCAGCCTATTGAATTGCTTGGTCGATGCCGCCTTGGATGAACGGTTGTCATGAGAATAATTGAGGAGTCCCCATAGTGTAAGTGATGCAATAACCTGGTCCTCTGATGCAGCATGAGAAGTAATCCACTGTGAAGGTACATTTCTCGAGCACTGTGGGTAAGAATTGACCAATATTAGACTTGTGATGCATATCAATATATCCATTACAGATGCCTTAAACTATTGTAATAAATTAATCCTTCTCGGATCATTTTCATCTCAGGAAATTGTTCTCACAGAGAGAGAGAGAGAGAGAGAGAGAGAGAGAGAGAGAGAGATTATTCTGATTTCTTTATCAGATGTAGCATTGGTATACTGAACATCTTATTTCTGCAAATGAAATCAGGAGAATCAACATATGATGGAACTTCCTGTACAAAAGTGTAAATGATGAAATTTTTGCAATAGAAAGGTAATGCAATCAGGTGAAATATATGGAAATCACAACAAACTAGAGAGTGATCCAAGGAAATCACATGGGAGGAACAAAAAGCTTTGTGAAGATGTATGTCTAGGTGGTGGTCCAGGACAAAGTGGTGTGGATATGATATCCTGATTACCCAGCAACAGTATTAGGAGCTAAAAGGCCAATTCTACACAAGCCAAAGCTACAGATTATGGGAAGCATGATGAGAACCATAAACCAGGACAAAACGATTGACCAAAAGTGCCTTTGTGTGGCAATTCCCAAAGATACTTGCTCATATACCGGTTATAATCAGTTAGAACAGATGTCATTTTCAGTTTATGATTACCATTTATTTTCCAATCAACTTAGAGTTGGACATTCTTTGTTTAATTTATGCAGGTATAATAGAGCTTTTTGCCTACATGAAAGCAAACACAGGTCACTTTCAAAGGATCAATTCTTCTGCATAAATAATTACTAGAGGATGTCGTGTTCAATGGATGCTCATGCTTGAAAATGAGACAATAAAGTTCTCAATGACATCAACTTGCAGTGTTTTTGATAAGGATAAGGTTAGACTATTCTGCACATGAATGCAACTCCTATTGCTTTTCTCTTTTCAACCAGTTCACATTTCCAAGGTTTGTTTATGTAGAAGAGACGAAGTTAAGCTGTTGCAATTTTTATTCAACTACGGTTTAAAGTACATATCATGCCATCCAAGTTAATATCTGACCCAATCAAGCCTAAAACCTTGCTACTGTTCACATCAGAAAGGGTAGTGAAGTACCAGAAAATATACCTAATTACTCAATAATTTTTTTTACCTCTAGTGGTAATCTGCAATCACAATTTAGAAATTTCATCTGATGCTGTATCTTATATTTAGCCTGGAAAATGCTAAGAATTATGTCATGCTCATGGCAACAATTTAACTTCAAAATTTTAACCTAGCAGCTTAATCACTATGTATGCCTCTGTCTCAGATTTGACACTTCTTGGAATTATCCAAGAACTATCTTCTTCAATTGCCATGCTACATTACCTAGCACTCTTGTTCTCATACTTTTGATCGGTTCTGTGGACAGTATATGTGCACCATCATATGACATCTGAACTCCATAACAAGCATCATTGTCGGTGGACACAAAAGTTGTGTGACATAGAACACTCTTGATGACTACCATTCTGTTCCCTTTTAGCTCAAGAAAACTTTTTTCTTTTTCTTCTCACTCACTCTTGAGAAAATGATATCCTCATTTAACTCCTTCCTTGAGTGCAAACATGTCCATCCTTTGTAATGTAATAAAATCAAGACTTATTCCTCAAAAGAAAAAAAAAGCTCAGTGCTGTAATGTAAGACCACGATGATTATAAATTCATTTAGTTCTACACTCAAAGCAATCCCAGGATGTGTCTTGTTATTATCTTACTGGCTCCACACCTGCCATGAGTACCAAGTCATAGGAGTTTCTTCATTCGCTAGTTAATTGCACTAGTAAAGCCCAGCACCAACCTTTGCGTGAAAGAGTAGCTAAGCTTTTATTGATTACAGAAGAACCTTAAATGACATTCTCCCTTTCATCATGAGATGCATAAACAAAAGATGAAGCACAATTTCATGTCAGCAATACATAACTAACTGAAGCACTCTTCAGACAGAAAAAAATAAAAGAGAGGTCGGAGGGTTCATGCAGGAAGAAGCCATAAACATAGAGATGCAACATGTTAGAAAGACATTGATATCTACATTATCTTGTAGGGCTAATTAACAAGTCCATGCCCTGCGTGCTGCCAAGACAAGTTCTTGAGGAATTAAGTGGTTGGTCCCAAGAAGCTCTTCCCCTCCTCATTTTTTATCACACCATGCTCTGCACCAACCCTTCATTCATCCAACTATAACTCAACAAGAGGAGACTTACTAAACTTTAATTGATATACATAAACCTAACACCCAACCACATGTTTAATGCAGCATATATAGAACGGGGATTAATCGACAATATCAGAAAGTCTGGTCATATGTTATAGGTATATGAAGTGAAAGTCGTTTGGATGCCAAAGGGTGCATAAGATATAATTTGGACCAATTTCTTGCCTGCTAAAAACATGCACTCTATGGATCATGGTTGGCGAAGATTTTTTTTTTTCTTTTGCTTTATCCTTTGAAGTTGAGAGGGGTGAAGTACTAAGAATTGGATGTATCCCTGATGCCATATTATACTGAGTCCTTGTTGTTTTGCTCCCCATCAACCCTCCAACAAGTGAAGACCAAACACCCAGCAGCTTCCAAACTAATAAGAACAAACCCCTTACCAACTCATATGATTAATGCCAAAATTCAGTACACTCAGTGACCACAGGTAAAGATTGCAATTTCACCATTTGAGCATGAAAAGCCTATAATTCCTCTAACCTTGTGACAAAATCAAGAAAGTGAAAAAAAGGTCTATAATTACTCTCAAGATATTCTAATAGTATAAAATTAAGCAAAGCTAGCTGGTAAAAGCTTGCATAGTTTCGGAATAATTAACCATATTAATTGTTCTAATCCAAAACTACCTTACAAACATAAGATAAATTTATATTCTAAAGATGCTAAACACTAACTTAACCCTTCTTAATCCTATACATCTGTGATGGATCATAAAGATAAGAATCACAGGCATTAACAACAACAACAGCAACAATATTATTATAGAAGACATTAAGGTGAATCTCATTTTTAGCGTCTAGCTAATAACCAAACTTGCTATGAATAAAGATACAAAATAACTAAATTAGGCAGCTTCACGAGAAATGAAATGCCAGGATAATTATTAAACCCCAAGTAATTAGAAATATAAGGACGAACTTACCCTTTTATATTGTTTTCTTCTTTTTTTCTTGTAGAGACCGGCCTTCAGCCATCCCATCTCCATCGTGCGACCACCAGGGCGACCCTACCGATACCGTCGGTGGCCGCACAACCCGGAGTGCTCCCACACGTGCGAGCCCGTCTCAATTCCTCGCCTATTCCTCGCCGCATGCCCTGCGCCGGCCCGAACGAAGCACGCCCCACTTTCCTCCCACTTTCTGTGGCACATACCCTTGTCTCCGATCCCGACCGTTCGTATCTCATCGAACGGTTGATACAGTGCCGTACGGGAGTAACCCCCACGAGGCCTTGCCAACGTTCGCCGTGTTGACGCCCACAACCTGCGCGGCGTCCTCCCTCTATTTAAGCGACGCGAGTATGTCTTCGCTTCCCCAAGTCGAGACCTCCTCCTCCTTTCCGTCTCAGATAAACCCGGTCCGCATCGGTTTGGTCTTGTTCTCGCTCCGGTAACGATGGCGTTTGTGGACTCCGACAAGCTCAGCTACGAGATCTTCTCCATCCTGGAGAGCAAGTTTCTCTTCGGCCTCGACGACCACAACAAGCTCCTCTTCCCCTCCTCATCTTCCCCCTCCTCCACTGATTCACCCCGGACCCCCGCGGGTGCCGCAGGAAGGGTCCGGATTTTGTCCATCGATGGTGGAGGCAGCCCCTCCGACGCATTCCTCGCCGCGGCCGCCCTCGCCCGGCTCGAATCTTCCCTCCGCCGCCACTCCGGTGACCCATCCGCCACCGTCACCGAAATGTTCGACGTCGCCGCTGGGTCTGGTGCCGGCGGCGTCCTCGCCGCGATGCTCTTCACCAGGGGTCACGACGGCCGCCCCCTATTCTCTGCCGCCGACGCGCTGCAGGTCCTCCTCGCCGAGAGCCGCCGCCGGGGCGACCGGGGTTTCGCTTCCAAGAGGGGCTTCCTCCGTGGGGTGTTCCGGCGACCGGGGGGTTTTCTCCGGCGGATCTTCGGCGACGCGACGCTGAGGGACACCATCAAGCCGTTGCTGATACCGTGCTACGACCTCGCGACGGGTGCGCCGTTCCTCTTCTCGCGGGCGGACGCCGTGGAGGCCGATGGGTACGACTTCCGGGTGTGGGAGGTGTGCGCCGCCACGTGCGCCGACGCGGGAGCCGCGGCGGTGGAGCTGCGGTCGGTCGACGGGCGGACGCGAGTCGCCGCGGCGGGCGGTGGAGTGGCGATGGCGAACCCCGCTGCGGCGGCCATGACGCACGTGCTGCACAACAAGCAAGAGTTCCCCTTCGTCGCCGGAGTGGAGGACCTCATGGTGGTCTCCCTCGCAGCCTCCGCCGTGGCTCCCTCCGCAGCGGGGACCGCAGGGCTCGTCAGGATCGCCGGCGAGGGCGTCGCCGACATGGTCAGTAGACACCTCTCTCCTCTCGCGTCTTTCATCAGTGGCCAACGAACCCAGTCCAAAAACTAATCATCACCGATCTTATCGTCAAAACAATCTGTGATCAAAAGATTAGACGGTCCCGATTAACCTTTTATCTAACTAACTAAATATTATTCCATTAAAGTTCCTTATAATATATATATATATACACACAAAAAATTTGGAAAATAAATAATATAGCATATATATCCCTTCAAATATTAGAAAATTTCATATATGCCACTGTCTTTAACACAATAAAATGATGGTTCGTAAAGAAATATATAAAAATATTTACAATATTTCTAATATTTTTGACATCCAATGCAGCATGTTGTTATCGTTTATACTAAATCAAGTGTGTTCTTCCTCTGTAATCTGATCCAGGTGGATCAAGCGGTGGCAATGGCATTTGGAGACTGCAGAAGAAGCAATTATGTACGCATCCAGGTACACTTTCGACTTCTGCTGACAGCAAATCGTCACATCCATTAGATAGCTGTGTTCATAGCTGCTGAACTCAATTTTCCAGGCTAATGGATTCATGTGTGGAAACTGCACGCCAAGGATGGCGAATCCGAAGAACCTGATGGAAGCAGCAGAGGACATCATGTCACAGAGAAACGTGGAGTCGCTGCTCTTCCGAGGGAAGAAGGTCTCCGGTGAGACCAATGCCGAGAAGCTCGACCGGTTCTCGGGCGCGCTCATCAAGGAGGAGGAGAGGAGGAAGAAGAGCCCGATTCCGACGGTGGTAGTAAAGCAAGTGATGACCCCGAGGACGTCGTCAGCGACTAACATCACCACCGCCACCACTGTCACCACCACCACCACCACGTCGACGACGACCACATCCACTTCTCCGGACCATTAGATCGAAATAGAGTAGACCAAAACATAGTTGGCAAGAATCTTGTAACTCTTTTTTTGTGTTGCAGACTTCCTTGGTAGAGGATTTGACATGGGAAGTCAGTTTGTATGAGTTGACCTTGTTGACCAAGGATCGTGCAGGTCGTACCGCAGCTTGTCATGCCCATCGAAATCCTTCTTCGAATGACTTAGTTGATGTTGTTGTGCAAACATAAAAATCACTTCTAGATCATAGTGTTATTGGACATTACTGTCTGCAACTTTGGTTCAGATTCATCGATTTTAACAATACCTGCTTGTTGATCAACAAACATAGGAAAAAAAATCAGTATTTCCCATTAATAATCTTACTATGATATCAAGGCATAATCTAAATAAAATTATAATTTTAAGTGAGAGTCTTACTCGACCAAAAAAGTTATTTTTATGGCTCGAATCTTAACCACCTAATGCACAACATAAAACAAGGTTAGTCACCTTTCTAACCCATGAATTGTTGATGGGCTCAACCTTTGAACTTTCATGAGGCTTGGACGAGTACGAAGCACTTGTGAGCTTGGACAGAGGAGGAGCCACAGCCAAATGCATGAGCGAAGGAAGCTTCTCCCAAGTTGCCTTTGGTCAACTTTGGTCCTCTGATTCCACAGGTACAAATCCAACATGTGGGGACTTAAAAGATGAAGTGCAGGGAGAATCTATATCACTGTTTGATACTCTGTAATCTGTAACAACAGCTCATCAGTTGTTGGCAATTCATCTAAGGAAAGATTAAAACAAACTTGATGACCTTGTTTAGCTCATCTGCCATTTGATTGATATGGTTTACATGTTCTGCTATTATGAAAATTGCGAGATGATTGAAGCCTGTGGATTCCCTCAGATCTTTCTGCGGCTATATAATTTGTGCTGGAACATTGATTTCCTTCTTCATTTATACACTGATGTTATACTGTTGGCATGTGATGTACATGCCATGACAACTCCTTAGTCTTCTGATTAATCTTTAATGTTCTATACATGTATGTTTAAGCCTTGGATTCCTTCTTTGTAGGTAGGGGGAGAGAGCATGCAGCAGATCTAGATCTTACTACAGCTAATTTATGGTACAACAATGTTTTCCTTTTCATTTCTGCATTAAAATTTAACATGCAAACAGCATATTGTAATCTGTGCTGTATGTATTAGACAATAACAGTTGTTGCATAATCATATAGCTACCAGTGGAGTTAATTCTGATAATAATATGATATTAGAAGCTCATGCAATCTACCAATGCTCATCATATTCTATAAGCAGCAAAAATAATACAACCCAGTACAAAAGTTTGAGATAGATGTAAACAAAATTTCTATGATGTGCCTCTTCAATTTTGTGAAATATCAGTCTCATGCATCACATCAAATCAAGGAAACAATTGAAACAAAGTGTACTCCTTTTCTTCAACATGTATATCGTGTTATCCATGGTAGCAAACCTGACCTAAACAGCACTCATAGTTAATTGGAATATGAAACAGAGACCATGCACCAATAAAAGTCTGGTGAATAAGACAAGATTGCATGCCTGCTCATCACATGGATAGATGTGTTCCAAACCTAGTAGATCGTAATCAATGATCTCTCTTAACTGGTTCTGTGGCTGGCACCTGGGAACTTGTGGCCTTAAATTAGCATAGTCAAGCTGCAATTGTTATAGTGTTCACCTCCAAAAGAATGAAAAGACACCAGTGGAAGCTGCTGCAGAACTTTCTTGGTAACTAACCTTTAGTCAACCCTGGTCTCGAAGATTCCGCAGCTGACACCTCCAAGAGTAAAACAAACCTATTTGTGTGATCCAATGGACAGAAGGATCTGTGCAGTTTTGCTTCTTCCTATACTTTTGAGCCAAGGTGATAAAGTGTGATGGAATCTCTGCATGCTTACACATCTTATTGGTACAGGGTCTTCTTTTCTGTTTCTGTGAAGTATTTTTGCATGTTCACCATTTATAAGAAAGCTCCTCTCCAATCATGTTTGTCAATGGCTGTAGATCTATTGATCAAAGCATGTTTAGTAAATTGTTCTACTTGCAATGCACATAGCTACTAGGTTCTCAAACAAATAGATGGTAAACATAATTAGGATACCTTGAGCAGTACATAATTGTAGAGGAATCCCCTTCACTTCAGTTGATATTGGAGACCTTTAGCAGTCTCCCTTATCCCTTTCAAAGCCCATTTGCATTCAGCTTGTTCCATGGAAGAAGCCTGAAAGACAGCAGCAAGCAGCCCCTGCTACACTTACTGTAATATCTGATGACACAGCCAGCCCCTGCAACTCCTACACAGCAGATGAAGACTGAAGGGAGACACAGCCAGGCTGACAGTTAAGAAATGCTCATTAGCCGAAAAAGGATGAAACTTAACAACACCAGAAGGGAATTACTGCAAGCTGAGGTGATTTGCAAAGCCTTGTTTAGCTCTTTGGAAAGAGGTTCCTGAGTTAAGATGAACCTATTTCTCAGGATTATCTCGGTGGTTGATGGTTCACATAATGATCATTAATCTACTTGCTAAACTAAATTAACAACTGCAATTATTTACAATAGGAAACTGCAAGAAACTATAAGTATTATTTATCAGTGTTCATCGGGGAGTTTTGTGATGCGAATACACCTTCAGCAACAGGGTAGATTAAACAAAAAACTAACTTTTTTTCTACAAACAACATGAAATATGTTATAGCAATATGAAAGCGAAGTGCCCTGTTAGATATGGTTTGAAACACTTAAACATAGAAAAATCACTGTTTAGCTTGTTTGAAATTTTTTTCAGAGATGAAAAATTCACCTAACAAGCTTATATAAACATTCATGTTTATCACATTTCAGATTTTTGGAAGATGGAGCATTGGTATAACAAATGACATCCTGTGAATAAACATGGAAATACTTGCTATGCCTAGAATTCTAATGCTCTAAAGTTGTTGGCAGAACCTACAGACGGGCTCCTGTAAATTACATCGTGACAGAAGCACAAGTCCCTTTACAAACCTCTCAACTTCAATTGTAATAAGTTAAAATTTAGCTGCTGATACAATTTGAAACATCTTGAAGCCTGACTATGTAGCTTTCCCAGGTGGCCAGAAATTATCTTTGAAGGCTTCTAAACATTCCAAAGTAGACTGAATATGCTTTGATACAGCAGTGTTCAGATTATTCAACCCAGCTCTCTGTACACAAATGTTTGACTTAAGCCTTGAGAGCCTCCAACTTGTTTCTTTCCTCAAGAAGGATATATGAGGTGCAGTGTAGTTTAAACTGTCCTCAGCAACACTCTTCATGGTTGTAAGTGCATAAGATCTTGCAGAATCCAAAGAACCAGTTTTTGTTGTAAAAGCTGAAAACAGGAAAAGTGAATTACAACTACTGCATTGTCTCCCATTTTTCTTTTTCGTGTGTATATTCCATATATTAGTTATTTCTATACATCCAGTAACTAAAACAATGGCAATAAAAAAGAGAGAGTAGTTGTAACAACATATTCATGTAGCATACCTTGTCTTCAGTAAAATTCTTTCAGTTGAAGTTGCTCCTGCTATTTCCTCTCAAATAGGGCTAGATAATGTAGATGCTAGCTCAAGAATATATGTGCATTTTGAATTTATTTCTACTTATAATATAGTTATGCCACTGTCTAAAGCATCTGCTAATGCTCACCACAGAAACACGACATCAGCATTTAACAGTAGCCATGTAATTCTTATCTTAAAGTATTTGGTTAGTTATGACGAAGCCCTTGAAACACATTTCTCCTCTAAGCTTGGCTTAATAGTTGATCCCAAGAAAAAGTTGAAATTAGTTAACATTCTTATTTGATCCAGTATTCCAGCAAATGATTCACAATTCCAATGGGCAGATGTAAAGGCTAAAAATGGATTGTCAATTATTTCCATCCTTACATATACAGTTGAAACAAAGCCCATGGTGATCTACATACTAAAACTCATATCCATGTATATCCATGACAACAGCAAAAAGACTACCACTTAAACTCATCCAATGCTCAGATAAAAAAACAACAATATATGAAAATAAGAATATCATTTAGAGCTATAACAGGGAGATCAAATTGTATAGTATATCAGATGAGTAGACAAAATACAAGATTATTGGCCACAAGACAACCAGAATGATACCTCAAAAACACAAGAGTGATAGATGTTAGGTAGCACAAGCTATAAAATGACATAATTAATTAAAGAAAGAAGATCAATATAAGAACCACCAACATACCATTGTATGCGATTTGGGTAAGGCCATCTTGTGGAAGGCCAATGCCAATGCCAACCAGTGTAATACCAACACTGAATCCTGCACCACAGCCTGCTCCAACATATCCAATGACCTCAGGACCAAAGCCAGGACCCCAACCTACACCGCACCCAATACCTATCCCCATGCCCCAAAAGGTGCCGACAGTAGGGTGCACGGGATTCCATCTCTGGTATCTTCTAAAGAGTCCTTTTATTATCATTAGTAGCTGCAACAAGGGCCAAGAACAGAATGCACATCTTTCAAACAAAAAGAAACTCAAGAATAAAATCATGATAATAATTATGTTAGGATTAATTTAATGAAAGAAATACCTTGTTTTTCTAATAAGATGAATCAACAATATAAGAGAAGAGAGTGGCTGAAAAGAGAATAAATTTATGAATCACAGCAATATTAAGGACTTGTCTAACATATATACAGTCTCCTTGCATCTCCATGACAATTAAAATTATCAGGCTAGATTGACTGAGTTGTCATATAAAGAACTTGATAACCTAAATATATCATTTTTGACACAAAGTTATTTGTTTCTCATGGTGATAATAACATCCATCTATTGATAAATGGTTGTATAGGCATAGGCATTCTACAACTGGGTGTGTATGAAAGCAATATGACTATATATATACCAACATATACATATATATAAATCAATCCTTTGGGCAAGGGATTGAAATTAAACCTAAATGTCCCAAAGGCCAAAAATTTTGAGACATGTCAAAGTAATGGGCGGGGATTAAGTTCTACTGATATACTTCATTTCCAGCACAAAGCAGAAGTAGCAGAGGCTGCAGGTCTATCCACAACGTGACACCCTGCTAATATCTTGAATGTCTTATGTATAACAATTCTTCAAGTCAAATTGTGCACAAAGTCGATTTGACACCTAGAACTAAAAAAACATCAAGGGAACGTTTATTGACAGTGTCTACTGTCTATGTTACAGTAGCTTATTAACTTCCAAAAGTGGACATTAAAGTGAATCATCAAGCAAAATTAGAACTAGAGCTCTCTAGGACAAAGTCTCCTATCTTATCAGGTGAAACAAAGGTTACTGCATCATCCTTGTCCTCCACAAAATTTCACAATAGCATCTTTGTAACAAGACAATCAAAGTAAGACTTTTATGTGACCGAATAAATTATCAAAGTTAATTAAGTGGATTTCATTTTTTCACTCCAATACTTCACAGTCGAAATGAGACGAATAGCAAAAGATCATTCTCCGAAAAATGATATAATACAAATACGAAGCCCAATTTACATCAGGGGAATTTTCAATGAAAATTAGCTTTGTATTAGAAGGACCAATTGCCACAGAAGTGGAACAAAACTAAGGTGGAGAAACAACTTCACCAAACAAAATATTTTCTTTGTGGTGAGGCATTTCAATAACTGATCCATACCCTTCTGATCACACAAGGATTTCGCTTAACCAAAACAAAAGAAAACCAAGATCAGATTAACAATGTAAAAGAAAGCCAAAAAATTCTTCACATCTTCTCGTTACATCATAAAGAAGTGTTTTTGGCGTATTTAAGACGGCTTCATGCGCAGTAAACACCGGCAGGACGCGTAACTCTGAGAATGCGGTGGACAGGAGGAAAAAGAAAGAGATGAAGCCAGAGAAAAATATAATCTACTCACTAGATTTCGATCACCATGGAGATCTCTGTTCTTGGATCCGACTTCGGAGATGTGACAGCTGCAGAGCCGAGCAGGACGCCGGCGGTGCCCCATTTTATCCATCCGCCGCTCGCGTGTTGTTCCTATTCCCATATATTTTGTTTCACGAAAAACGTCCTCGAGTTTCCGATAATTTCCAAATTGCCCCTGATCATGACGTTGTACTCGACTCGAGTCGAGCCTGAACGAGCCCAACTTGTTTCACCAAACCACTCGCACTCACACTCACCAAAACCGTCCTCCTGCCCTTCATAATTTCAGAATTGCCCCTGCCTCGTCACGTTGTAGTCGATTCGAGTCAAGCTTGATCAAGCCGAACCTGTTTCAACAGACTATTCTCTCTCACATACACCAAAATCGTCCTACATTCTTCGATAATTTCTGAATTGCCCCTGCGTCAGTACCTCTCTCTCTCTCTAACGAGAAGGAAAATGAATCTGCATCGACTCTGTATCTTCAAGGAAACCCATCACGTTCCACTTCGCGCATACGTTAGCCCTCGCCCAAAGAACTCCCCGTTACTTTTTCTCCGATCGAAGACGACGACGGCATTGCTTTGCTGGTCGCTTTGGAACTACATCTCCCCCTCGGGTCCAGGTATTCGATGATTCACCTTCTCCGTCTTGGTTCTGTTTAATCTTCCTGTCTTTTGAAGAATTCGGGGATCTTTCTTGTATTTCTTTGTTTTATGCTGCTTAATTAAGCGCAATTCAGTCGGATTTGGTATTAGACCTCGGACCCGACAGCCTTACTGTTCTATTGGCTTCTTTTCTCTTTTATCTCGTCCATTCTCCGTTTGGTTGTTTTAGGAAGAGGAGGAATGTTGGGAGGAAGATTTTCGCATCTATTTTTGTGCATTGTTCTTCTGAAAAATGTATCTTCTTTCGTAGTTACGAACCCTAACTTAACCACGCTTTGTCAACTGATGGAATGAGTGATCCATATAAGTTTGTAATCTATAGGTTTTTTTATTGCAAAATGAACACTTTTGGTTGAGTGACTTCTTGTTTGGAATGGTGAAGTGTAGCCATCGATTGTTGGACTGCATGCGATTCAACTATGCAGGAATGTCCTTGTTTACCCGAGGGGAGCCACTGACGTGCGTTGTGCAATATGCGGCACAACGACTGCAGCTCCTCGACCAGGTACGTCATTTACATCATTCTAACCTAGTTATAATCGTGAAATGTTGCTGATGTGAATTCCTGACATGCATGATTTATTTTTGGTTTTGAATATAAGCCATATGGGCATCAGATACATATTTTAACAATAAACATTTTAAAGTGTTTCTCTGTGCATTGTGGGTCGCTCACCTTCTATATAATCAAAATGTGTTCCTTTGATCTTCTGTATCTGTATCCAACTATCCATGAACGTTACAAGTGCTACTTGCACTTGGATGTTGTTGTTGTGTTACTGATGGTCTCTGCCTCTTAGGTGGTTCAAATCACCAATATTATTAATAAACTACCTATTTGCCTATGGAAGCTTAAATCACGAAATTTGCAGGAATGAAGATTGTTCAGCTTGTATGTAGAGGCTGCTGAACAATGTTGATGTATGCAAATGGTGCGACAAGTGTAAGGTGTTCCTGTTGTGACACCATGAATATGACAGGATCAGGTATTCATTTGTATCTTTTATATGACTGTTTATTAAGCTACTGAACAAGTAGACTATTTTTTTGAATGTCAGTTCAGGATGATCATACAATGGTTCTTCGATGCTTGTTTCTTACAGTGGAGTCCATATGTGCTCTAGGATAAGTCTTGCATCATGCTTTTTTTGTCATACATTGATGTGGACTATAATTTCTTCTATAAAAGTAAAGAAATCTTGTCAGCAATTGAATAATACTATCCATTTAGAACTTGACAATCTGTTACTACTTGCTTGCCTTTTATATTGACTTCAAAGCTGCATTTTCTATGAAACTATAATCGTACTGATAAGATTCTAGGATAATTCCAGTGCATACCACGGATATGAACTGTTGACACTTTCTGATATCTGATGCAAAATATAAAAAGAGAAATTCTTATTTAAATCTCTTAAATTAGTTTTTTAAGTTCCTGGGTTGATTTTCAGCAAATCAGGTTGCTCATCTGAACTGTGTCCAATGTCATCCGATTCTGCTGTACCCTTATGGAGCACCATGTGTCAAATGCGCAATTTGCAACTGCATTACAAATGCTGGGGTATAATTTGAATCCTTCTATAGTTCTTTTGGGTTTAGTTTTCACTATTTTGTATTAATTATTAACCTTCTCTGTTAATAAAGATGCATAATATGAGATTTCCAAACCATGTTGCTCACAGGCCTAATGAACCTACCCCTGTTCCTCCATCAACTTCAGTTGTATGTTCACTTCCTCAAGTCTCTTTTGGTTGTGCAATTTGTTTCATTATTCATTTATATGTTATATGTTTTCTTTTGGTTTTTTTAGCAATCTTCCCGAGCTTCAAACATGACCGTAGTTGTTGAGAACCCAATGTCAGTGAATGAAAATGGCAAACTGGTAAGCTCAATTTTCTTAATTGTCTATGGAGTTTAAACTCTATTAATAATTTTAATTCTTCTATGATGCAGGTGAGCAATGTTGTGGTTGGAGTTACCACCGGGAAAAAATGACAATGGACCAGTTTTAGAATCAATTTGTTGATATTCCAGTTAAATGAAGATTAAGTCTCTTCTTCCTGGAGCTCAGGTTTTTAACAAATGATGGACACAATGCCTAAGACCTGTTTTCTTTTTTTTTTTCTAACTTTTGTAAATGTGCCGTGTCACATGGAAATTTGTTGCATCTGATAGATATGCTACTGCAGTAGCAAGTGATCTCACAATTAATGTCAAATTACATAAGACAATATACTCGTCCTGATGATTGCTTATTTGTTTTGTTGGTTGACATGATAATGGAATTTTGTAGAGTTTCATTTCTTTGGATAGTTTACTACTGTATTGCACCACAAGTTCATTTTAGTAAGGCTCCTTGATTTTCTTGAAACAGTTCTGGATATACTGATTGCCCCAGGTCCGTTTCAGGAAAAACTCATCAAAATGTCTGTTCAATCATTCATCAAAAGCACTAATTATGAAAAGAGGATGTGATGTTTAATTGATATGAGAACTGTATTAGTTGGATTGCATCTGGTCATGTTTTGCTGCCTAATATTCAATAGATTAAAATTTTTATGGACCCCAGATCTGTGACCTACAGGATCACTTTGTTTTGTAGTCTCTTTGCATCATTTTCATGATAAGGCATATTCTGAAGAATGTATCTGTGATTTAATTATTTGTTTACTGAGAGAACTTGAGGAAGCATGGAATAGGCACAAAACAGTTTTACTACAACTAGATTTGAGGAACAGATGGATGCAGACCTTAGTCTGCCAGAGAATGTTTCTTCTCATGGGCATGTAAAATTGATGAAAGCTCAATGTATATAGTTTTGCTTCCTGTGTAATTTTGGGGATTTTTATTTAGATAGAAAAGTCAAAATGGCATATCAATTCTAGTGTTTTTACAATTAGAATATGAAACTAGTTGAGGCCCTTAGTATGTATATTGATGGAGAAGAACAAAAAATATAAAAGCTGATAACTTTGGTGTCATGGTAAGATTGCTCTCTTTTTGTGATATAGCTGATCAGGTTTCAGTATATTAACTCTTCCATATCAAAAATTGGTGGAAACATTATGCACTGGGTCTTCCTGAGCCATACATTTCATCGTTGTTCATTTATACTAAAACCATCACCCCATTGTTTTTTATTGGATAGTTTAAGATTCTAGATCAAATCATTTTATTAATAACCTACTCATGGTATCTAATTGCCACAACAATCAGCAAAGTTGTCTGGTCTGTTAAAATCATTCTAAATGTTCTCTAAAGAACAGTGACCTGCAGACATGGATGTTTGGGCAAGTGATGTTGTTCACCAGTTGCAGAGTAGCAACCTGCAACCATGGTGGATTCCAATGGATGATAGATTTAAAGCATATCAGCTTCCATGGTGGTCTTCCCTGTTAAGGTATGTAATGAACTAAACACATCTTTAAGAAGGATTTCACATGGTTTAGCAGTGATCAAAATTTCAAGTTCTTCCTTCTTTTTATTGCTTGAGCTTTATGCTTATGATATATTTTTCTCTCTCTTTAATGTGATTGTCATGTGTTGGGCCGATTTAGTCATTTATATCATTTAGCTTATCCACACTTGATTGAGATTGTTAAGAAATATTTAAATCAGTCTTTATTACATCTATCGGCTTAAGCTTTTAGATAGTTTGGCAGTAGTTCAAGTTCCACATGGCCCACATCATGTGCTGCTTTTGGATCATCAACTGGCTTTCTACTGTCACTCTCTATTAGAATTCAGCAAACCAGGTTACATACAGCTCATAGCCAACATGTCATTTCTAATCAGTTTGTATCGTCTCCTGTTACATCAGTATCAATTTTGTTTTGATTGGTGAGGGAGAAGCAAAACTATTGTCCTCCAGCTCACCATCAGCATCTAAAGATGGATTGGGACACACTTTGATTGGAAATGTTATTAGTATGCTATCAGGTGTGTTGGATTGTCTCAAAGAAGAAAACCAACCTTGCCATCAATCTGAATAAAAGCTATGAAATTTCCTTCAATGGTTGGTACTTTCATCTGCTTTGATGGAAGCAGTTTGGCTGATAGTTTGCTTGGTCATCACTACATTAAAGAACTGCATAATCTATCTTCTTTTAACATGATACGTGAACAGTGTTGAACTTTGAAAGTGTTTTAAATGTTATTTGTGGTACTTATTTTATTTTTCTACAGAAAAGGTCCACAGCTTGGAGGTTGGCCTTCAGTTGCTTTCAGTAATCTCAGTCCATTAAAATAAGGGAAGTAGGATTTGATGTCATCTGTTTCAATATATTAACCTAAACCTGAGCTTGTGGTTGGTTGTGCAGCAAATGTACATAACTACAAACAAATAGATTGTTGAGGAAGATGGGGTGAACCAATTGAGTAAGACCTTCTGATCTGTGGTTTTTATGTCAGCATATCTGGTCTGAGATCATACCCTGATCTTAAATATCTAATTAAGAAATATAATAATGAAAAGGGTCCAATGATAATCTATTATGTGCTGGCAGCAGATGATTGCAATTTCTTGCTGATGTTCCTTGTTAGAAGTATTTGAGCTGTATTATACTATGATATGAAACAATCATAATGCTTACAATCTCAGAACTTAGCAATGCTTGATACAACCAAACATATAGGAAAATGCTCCAAGGCACAATCAATGACCAGAACCAGTTCTGTTGTGCAATAATGAGGTTAATATTTAGATGATGTTGTTAGATTAAGATAACTTTTGCTTTATAAGCTTAATTTATGTTGCTTTGGTTGGAACTTGGGGGGGTTGTATTCTTTCCCTCAAAAATTTTGATATTATGTTGCATTAGAATATATATATATATATATATATATATATATAGATCCTCATCTTCTTGAAGATCATCAGGATCAACCTAGTAAACCCTAAAAAAGGCTAAAGTTATAAAAGTACATATGCAATGAACTTATGTAGGATAAATCCTAAGAAAACATAAAGTGGTAGTTCCTATATTTTTCTGAAGAAAAATGGAAACCTAGAATCTTAGTAACTGGTTGATTATAGCACAATATTTTGTTGCAGTGCATTATAATTGTCAAATTATACTTAGTTTCACAAATATAAGATTTTGATCATGTTAACTGTATAGACCTTACTATTTTTTAGTCCCTTCACTTTCTTTGGATAGGCCTCTTTTTTCATGTCCTTTACTTAATTTTGGTCTTTGAGATGAAATGAAGACCTTGATGCCTTCCCATTAACCTCCATATATTTTCTTTTGCCATTGACCATCAACCTTACTTTTCTTGCTTACATTTTCTTTTATTTAAGTGCTGTTTCAAGCTTATCCACCAGAAGAAATATCTAATCATTTTAGGAAGAAGGAACTTATGCAATGCCTAAGAAAATATTTAATCATCACACCTCATGTGTACAACCAAACATATATGTTGGCTTCTTTATTTGAGTGACTACAGGTAGGAGGTATCTTTTCTAGTTGCTCACCAACCTCACCAACCCTCAAGAAGGGTTCCAAGTTGATGGCAGACCACTGTGTGTTAAGTAACCCCCCAGACCCCCTTCAGCTAAATTTGGCACCATCTCTCTCTTTGGATCACCCTCAACCTTGGCAAGGTGGTTCAGAATTGTTCTTGAGACCTTTCTGTCACCAGTGAGCTGGTTCAATCCAGCGCTCAACTCAGGCAAGCCACCTCTTTGAATCAAGCATTTTGTTAGAGGCATTCCCCTTTCCACTGAGGGCAGGTGTGGTGTTGGGCTGGAGAAGCAGGGCACCTGCTCAAACCCCTCCAAGTTGAGTGGGGTTTGGTCAAAGGTGATGTAGTTGTCCATGAGGGCTGGGAGAGATTGGGAGCCTGAGTCATCATGGCTTGTCTCCATGGTTGGCTTGGTGGAGATCCTTCTGCTCTTGTAGAGGACTCTGCAAAGGACCCAATCTTCCTGAATGCACAGAAAAATGAAGTGTCACAGTTTTTATGATGAAAGGACTTGCAGAAACAAGATGAGTGATTTCAATTAATTATTATAGCAGTTGAGTTGGTTGTGGTGACCACCTAGCATTCAGATAGTATATTAAAGATTAAACAGAAATGATTTATGTAACATGTTGTGAACAATTTATTATAGCAACTTATGAATTCAAGTCATGAAACTGTGTTAGATATATATACATATTTTTTTTTTTCTTTTCAGATAATAATGTAGTGATTACTTGAAGAAGTTTAAAGTGTCATATCCCATGGAAGGAAAATGACAAGCATTAGGAGAGACAAATAAGAAAAAGCTTTATTCTGTTAAATCACTGAACTAACTTGTCCTTCAACTCTAATAATCTTTCATAAACTACATGCATCTGCTACTTGTTCATAAGAACTTAGTGTTGCTCTTTGTTCTGATTCATCCCACTGTTCTCACAATGCCTCTTCTTGATAGTTTATGTAGTATAGTATATGCAGTATCAGTCTAATTGAGATCTTCAACAGAGATTTATTGTAAGCCTAACATCTCTTTGCAGCTCTTTTGAGGACTATAAGCAACATGACCACACAGGTATCACAAAACAAAAGAGTCATGTTTGCAGAAGAGAAGGTAATCTGGTCACCGCAGCAAAGTGAGGATATAAAGGACTTGAGAGCATGACACTACCTTGAAGGGTGATTTTGGAGTGGCATCAGATCCTTCCATGCGGTATTCATGCATCACCCAATCTGTCTTCTTCCCCTTGGGAGCTCTTCCTTGATGGAACACCAAAGTCTTCCTCATCCCAACCAGCAACCCCTTTCGGGCCACCGGCCTGTCCTTCCCGGTGGCCTTCCAGTAGCCTGACACGGTGGCCCTGTTGGTCCGCTGCCCGGTTGCGTATTTCCGATCTCGATGGCTGAAGAAGTACCACTCCTTTCCCCCAACACATGCAGTAGCTGATCATCCACAAGAAACAGTTTGGTTGCATTAAAAGAATGGATGCAAGTCACTCTGATACAAGTTGCTGATTCTATGAATTCACCATCAGTGTCAATGGCAATCCTGATCAATGATATCTCGACAAGAAATTGCACTTTGTCCTGGAAAGCACTGGATCAGGACACTGATACGACTTTGGTAGAGAAACAAGATATAATTGGATGTGAATGAGAGATGAACTTGTTTCCATGGTTTCTGTAACATCAGCAATGGACCTAACTCCATGATGGAGATTGCTCATCATGGTGTGCATGCTTGGTGGATTAGCACATGGACGTTGCACCTCTCACGATACCAAAGAGTTGTCAGCGTCGATCTCTTTATCTCCTCTCTTTGATTGAATGTTAGACGGATTGGCACCAAAGGTTCGAGACCATGGAGGTGCCGACACTTGTGTGGTTCATGAGAGATTGAGATCATTCTTCTCTCTTGAATTGAGATCTCCAATTTGGAATCCATCAACATCTCCAAAAAGCATTCCTTTAGGTTGAAACATGTGTTTTGTGATTCAAATCAAGGTCTTCAGTTTGGTTCATAGTAACAGCAGATATGCATGCAGCATATATAATTTTAGGTAAGCATATTTCTTGATTCCTTCTCGTTTCTTAGGTGTTAAGTTTCTTCTCTCTTTTCCTCCTTTTAGGTTTTGATTCGTTTCAGGTAGAAGGAATACTCCATTAAAAGGGTTGGCAGTCAATCATGAAGGAACAGAACACATGAACAGGTCCAAAGTGGTGAAGTTTGGTACAAGAATAATTTCCTTTGATGGGAAGGCCAGATAGGACAAGCATGGAGATTGAACGGAAGACATGATAGACCTCAAAAGAGGATTGGAACCCGAGACTGTGCTGTGTCTTTGTGAATTCTGATATCATGTGAACTTAAAGGTAAGTGTTCTCGAGTTCTCAAACATGAAGTTTGCAGAATGCCTTCTGAAGGATCAAACTGTGCTTCCAGATCAGAACCAAGAGTTTCATTCCAAGGGGAGTGCAAAGACAGCAACGAAGAGGGGATAGAGAGAGAGAGAGAGAGAGAGAGGAATACCAGCAGCTAGTTCATGTGAAGACAACATAGAACAACATGCTACACCAGTGCCATCAGAACCAGATCAAACATGGTGCTCAAGGCATGCAATTGATCTTACCAGGAAGATCCCATGGTTCGCACTTGTTGAGATCAACATCCACCATCACAGCACTGCCATGGAAGCTACCGCGGCCGCCGTCTCCGGCGAGCTTCACCGCGAGGTAATCGCAGATGAGCTCGTCGTCCCTCGGGTGGAACCTGAAGCCCGGAGGCAGCTCTGCCTCCACCATGCTCAACATGCTCATGGTGGTGTTGATGAGTGGCAAACCACCGAGTAGAATGATGGAGTATATTAAAACTAAGTGGAGTAGGTGTTGTGTATTAATGAGGCCACTAAGTCAACTTTTGTAGGGGAGTTAGCATGGGATGGTTTGGTGTTTCATCCATAGGGAAGGGAATGAACAATGTCACATACTTTTCTTCTTCCATCTTCCCCACTTGATGGTGACATGGGGATTGATTATTCCTTAATCTAATGTAGTTTATTTGTTGATTCATTGCATAGAAACTCTTTTTATATGGATATTAACAGAGTTGCATTCTTGCCACTAAGTTGAACATGAGCCACAGTACCATTTCAGATGACATCTCATGATATCTCTCATAAGCCAAAACAGGTTGAATGGGCAATTTGCAGTGTGAGTGTCAAACACATACTGACAATGTTCTAAGTACATTACAAATCAGAAACCCAAAAGAAGTGACATCCAGCTTTCCCTACAGGAAAAAAAAATCTTGCATTAGTGTCTTCATTTGTTTGACTTCGCTATCATAACACATGCCAGTAGTGCTGTCATCCAATGGAAGATGATAGATGCCATGGCTGATGCTGGCATTTGGATGTTCCCTGGTAGTCACTTCCTCATTTAGCTGAGACAGCAGATGTAGCTCAACAGTTTGCTCAGGGGGTTTGATGCTTGTGGTTATGGTGAATGGAAGGCTGCTGTCATCAAACCTAATTCTTGTTAACCAGTTTCAGGACTGATGACAATGAAATCAACAGTTTCAAGATTCAGCAAAGCCATTTCCAACAAGTCATGATTTGATTATGAGCAGGTGAATGCAGTTCGAGCTAGTATTCATTAACTTGGAAGACAAAAAGAACAGTTTCTGTATCATCTTGTTTTGATCAGATGTTTGTAATTAGAAAAGGTACAAACTTGGAAGACAAGAAGAACAGTGTCTGTAGCTGATCAGATGACTGCATTTATAACCAGTATCATCAACTTGGAAGACAAAAACAACAGTGTTTACAGCAGTTATGACCAGTATCAACATGGAAGACAGCAAGAACAGAGGTTTCTGTATCAGCTGGTTGAGATCAGCTTGAATGCAGAGTCTTTCAGTGAAAAAAGTGATGAGAAGACCCCAAAACTCAGCAGGCTGCCTCCTTCAGATGACCAAGAGAGAAGGTTTGAGGTGAAAAGAGAACTTGATATGTTAGAATAATAGTGCCCACAGCCACAGCCTTCTCCTTTCTGCCATCCCTCTGATATCTCCATTGGTTGAGAAGGTAGTGTGGCCAATCCATCAAAAAGACTCTTTATCATGTCAAAACCACTATTGGGACAGTCAAGATTAGTCTGATGCAGCTCATAAGCAGAGCACTCAGAAGGCAACACATGATGCATGTAACCAATGACAGAAGTTTATGTTCTTGGTCACCTGTCATCAGCCATTAGAGAATACAGCTTCTCACTTACCACCACCTTTCCATAAATTTTCATTTTCTCAGATAAATCACTTTTAATTTTCACTGTTTGTTGCTATCCAAGAGAACCTACTAACTTGATGAATCTGAATTTCTGAATCAAAATATTTAAGTACAAGTCAACTATAATAAACTCTTCTAATCTTCTAAATCAACTCAATTTTCCCTCTAACACTTTTTTGGATATTGACTATTGGTATGAACTAACTAATCAAGTTTTGGCCTATTAATTTCAGCATATTTATTGATGGATCTCTTTGTGGTATCATATGTCATCATCAAGTTCTTAATATTACATTTTAACTTCTGCCATTTACTTGTGTCTGTCAAATGATATTATTATGCCTTTAGCTTTACCAAACCCACCAAGCTGTGACTTCAAATGCTTGATCTGAAGAACCCTGATGGTGGATCACAGTTTCCAATTTGAGTAAGACAAATACACAACCAATTTCTCAATAGTTCTTTTTTTATTTCAATGTGACATTAGTATCTGCAGATGAACTGATTCCATTGTGTTCATACCACAAATATCTATATAAAAATCAGTCATCAAATTCCAAGATTCAAAGGAAGGGTTGGAGCAGGTGGTCTGCCAAATCAAGCAAGATGATTTAAAGAATGTATCCATCAAAGCTTTCTCATTGAGAAAATTGGAGCAGACAGCATTGATGGCTATAACGACTACACAATCATGGTGGTAGATCACAAATCTTCTGCATGAGGACATCAAGAAAACCTTGACACTAGAAACAAAAAAAAAGTTTATGTTCTATTTCCCAATGCATTTATTTAGCATTAGACAAACTCATCACAGCAGTCAGCAACAATGGATATCAACCTCATGGTGCTGTTTGTCTGAGTAAGCCATGCAAATCCAACACAGCAGACCTCAATGATTACCAGAAAAGCAAATCAGGGAGGCATTACTTTCTTGTGCCATGATAGGAATGGCATTGGATGTTCAGAATCACACAATTACAATCTATGAGACCATCAGAGATTGAAATCTTGAAGTTTGCTGTAGTGCAGCATTTTGAAGTTTCAGAATCCCATGATACTAATTAATGAAACCATCAAGAATGAACATTCTTGTGTGGTTCAGGCTTTGCTAAAAGTCAGATGATAAGGAGATTGTAATTGAAATAATTGACAAAAAAACATATTACAATTATTGTATTATTGAACATGATAGATTATTTCTAACTGCAATAATCATTGATCTCTTGGAACAACATCAATCAAGTTGCCTTCCACAAAACTTTGGGTGGCTTCATGGATGATGCAAGCTGGAGTACTAGTAGCTGTGATACCCAATTTGCTTTCTGAGCTTCCTTGTAATGTTGTGGATCCAAACTTGCAAGTGCCTCAATAATTTTCTTGGTTGCTTGTTCCATCCATATGTCTTTCTGAACCAATGATGATATCTTGTTCCACCTTCATTCAAGTGGTCAAGATATACGAGGCGTGCAAATTGGCTGACCAATGCATCACATAAGATATCATTGTGCAGTATCAACATTAATCCTGCATTAACCATCGAAGATTTTATGCGCATATATGGAGAGCTAAAAATCCAGAGAAAAAAAAGGAAGACCAAAGGCCGAAGATGATCCAACTCACCTTTTGTTCTCATCACATTCTTGTCCTCCATGGCTGCAGTGCAAAGCTGAAGTTGGCCCATTCTTGTCCTTTTGGCTTTTGTCGCTGTTGGCAGTTGGCAGATTCATGGATGAGAGTGGTGAGGGGGATAAAGATGAGTGATTGCCTGCTTCGATCTTTTTGCCCGATGCAGCTAAGTGCTTGCTGCTTGCCTCCAACTTTTGGCGCAGTGGGGAGGGTCATGCCGGTGCAGGCTCCTCCGCGGCCACAAGACACTCCTCGTTTCTGAGACCTTTAGTCTTTCCGGGTGTGGAGAATGGAGAAGTTGTCAGCGCACGATGGTGCCATTGTCGATTTGCCTGCAGCATCAACATGAAAAATGCGGCAACAGCAGTGAGATCTGCAGCTTTATCTGCTCCGACGACTGCTCTCTCTTCCCACCATTTGTGCTCTTCGCTGCACTCTCTTTATCCCAAATTGGTTCGCATATTCTAATTTTCTTGTGTACAGTATGTTGGGCAAAAACTATGTATTTATCCTTTAATTATCAAGATTTAATCTCCAGAATTTATTGGCTCAACTCATCACTAAAAATTCATCTTTCGAACTCTCCAACTTCTAATGAATAGGTAGATGGTTCCTATTAGGAAATTGAAATTAATATTAGAACATTGATTATGGCTTTTATTTTTATCAATTTATATAATCAATCTTCAAATAATTGATTATAATTTAAGAAGATTACTATTTATAATATCTCTTTACTATTTACCATCTTATTTTTTAAAAAAAATTAATATTTTTAAATTATCCTTCCATAAATATTCTCATTTCTTTTCTTACTCATCCTCATCCTCCATCTATTAAAGTGATAATAAGAAGAAGTGATAAACGAGATCAAAGTGTCAGATGAGAGATCGTAGCCTAAGGGTAACGATCTCTAATGAGCACAAGTTGAGGGTGACAATTGACAGGTAATATGAGCTGAGAGTAATAATCGACAAAATACATGAGTTAAAGACAATAAATGACGACGTATAACATCGATAAAGGTATGACATGGTATGTAGGCGAATTGTAAAAGATGTACGGAAGGAAAAAATATATATAATTATAATTAAAAGATGATAAATAATAAAATATTATTTATTAATTTTTTAAAAGAATTATAAATAGTAAAAGATTGTCGATTATAAAAAAAAAAATACTAAATAGTAAGCTCCTAATTTAATGGGTAATCTGATTTTATCAAGAAAATGCTCTCTTGTGGTACTCATAATAAATATGAGGAAATTTTGGACAACTCATAAAGATCACATTATATTACTGATATACTCGTACACGATTTGCGATGCAATTCGAATGGAGCGGACAAAAGAGTCATTTCATTCTCCATCGGATGATGGACGCTGCCAGGATGGTCGCTACCGCCTCGTGATTCGGAGCGGTAGATCGACAGTTCTGAGTGCCACGTATCACTGATCACGATTAAGCTAACCACAATGTGATCGCTATAATCTAGACCGTTGGATAGGATAATATATGAAAACGAACGATCGGATGATAAAAAAGTATATGTGTATGTATATATATACATTCATATATATACATATATATACATATACATATATACATATATACATATATACATATATAAAAGTATATATGTATGTATATATATACATATATATATATATATATATAACATATACATATATACATATATATACATATACATATATACATATATATATATATATATAATATTTGTATGGGACATCATGTTGATAATTTATTTAGATTATAAATATGATCGTATCAGATTTAGCCAATTTGTTCGGGAATTAGCAAATCGAGACTTTAACTGACAGAAACTAAAACATGAGTATGCGACATTGCCAATAATAATGAGTATTAATGCCATCACCGTCCCAAGGGAAAATATTAATGGATCGCATTGAATGGAAATTGACATGACATTTTTGGGATAAGTCGATCTCGTGAGTGGCACGTGACTGTCCTAAATAATTGAATACATGGCATCATCTAAATCGATGGATGCTTCTTCCGATTCCAACTCGATCCCCGTCGATTGGGTTCGGATTTGAACCACTCGTATGATTCCCTGATTGCTTGGATTGTGAGTTTATTGAACACAAAAAAGAAATGTTGAATTATCGTCGTGGTAACCCACACTTGTCTCTCGCTGGAAGCACAAGTGGACCCGTTTGTGGGTCCGGGTTGTTCGTCTGCTAGACGGGTAGAACGATGGGTGGATAGTCAAAGGGTTTCGATCAGTTTCGTGGCATTCGTACTTATCCATGAAAAGGGCGCCTTTTTATACGAAACGTTTCACACCTTCGGCCACCCTCGATCGCCACGACGCAGCGCCTCTTCGTTGCGGTGCCCGTGTCCGCCACCGGGCCTCGCCGGAAACCCTCGTCGTTGGATGCCCGATGATGGCCTCCGCTTGCGTCAACAACGCTGCGCTGGCGCCGGACTCCCCCTTCCTCGATTTCGCCCCGGCGTGCCCTGGCTACGGCTGGCTCAGTCCCAGGATCTCCTTCAGTCGCGACCTCGCCGACGGCGGCGCCGCCCCTTCGGGCCTCGATGTTGGGGACTCTGATCTCGGTGCCCTGGTCTCGTCCGCCGCTGTTGTGACGGAGAGGCCCGATCCGAATGAGCCGGGCGTGGATCTCCCCGACTTCGAGTTCCGTCCCGACGATCCCGTCACCATGCTGCCCGCCGATGAGCTTTTCTCCGATGGCAAATTGGTTCCGCTTCAGATCGCGGCAAAGCGGCACCAAGCGGAGCCGGCCGACGGGATACGATCGCCCGAGGCGGAGAGGCCTCGTCGGGTGGCGGAGGTCCTCGGATTGGAGTCCTGCGCGCAGTCGCCCAAGGCGCCGAGGTGCTCGAGCCGTTGGAGAGAGCTACTTGGCTTCAAGACGCAGCAAAACCCTAAGCCGGAGGCCCAAAAGGCGGCGACGCTTACTTCCAAGAGTGTGAACCACAATACCAGATCGCTCCGCCATCTCCTCCACCGCCTGTCGAAGCACTCCGCCGCGGACGCCTCCCTCGCCATCCCGCTCCTCCGAGAGTCGGACTTGGAGCCGGTGTCCATCTCCTCTCGCCGTTCCCTCTCTTCCTCGTCCTCCTCCTCGGGCGCCGATCACGACGAGCTTCCACGGCTCTCACTTGACGCGGAGAAGCCGGCCCAACGGTCGATCTCGCTCAGTCGGGTTCCACACCGGGCGCGGCTCGCCCGGCCTAGGGTCGCCACTGCGGAAGGTCACCAGGCGGCGAGGACTGGGCGGAGCCCGCCCCGGCGTGGGGCGGAGCTGGCGCCGCCGAGGGGGGCGTCGGTGGACAGCCCGCGGATGAACGCATCGGGGAAGGTGGTGTTCCAGGGGCTGGAGCGGAGTTCGAGCAGTCCGGGCAGCTTCCACGGCCGAAGCACCTGGCACCACCACCATCAGCACCGGGGGAAGCCGTATCGGGCGATCGAGCGATCGTACTCGGCCAACGTCCGTGTCGCCCCGGTCCTCAACGTGCTCCCGGTCGGCTCGCTTCGGATCTGCACGTCCAAACCCGGGTCGGTCTTCGGCTTGGCCCAGCTCTTCTCCCCCCACAAGAAAGATAGGGACGCCTCTACCGCGAGGTGGAATCTCCACAGCGGCGGCAACAGAAGCAAGATTATCGACAAGGAAAAGGCCTGAAGAGAATCAACTTGAGGTAACACATCAAAAAACGTTTTTTAAAGCTAAAATGAAAATTCTACTGCAAAGGTACAAAATTATCTCTGTATAATTGCTCATCTGTTGTTCTTTGACGCTTTGATCGAGGACTCGCGTTCTTGGATTCGCTTTTGGTTTCTTTTTGTCCCGTCCCTTAGAAAGCTTTTCCTCGTAAAATTTGATGTGTATTAATCTATTTCGCTTCTTTGGCTTCATCTCTGACGGCAAAAGATCATTTTGCTGTCCGTTTCGTGATTGTCCAATCTCACCTGCCCCCTCCTCTGCGGTTTGAGCACAGACGGGGCCCGACATGGCCCAGTCCCTGATCTCCAATCACATGCCACCGCTCTCGCTGCTGCCGGCGTCCTTCTTGCGACTGCAGCGCGACTGCTTCCATGTGATGCTGCTCCACGTTCCATTGTGCTGTGTGGTGTCCATTCCCCTCGTTTTCCACCACATCTCGCCTCCCCCTCCGACTCCTCTGATCCCAAACTCCAAGAAACCTCATCCAATGGACGGATTGGGCGAAGAAGCAGTGGCGTGCAACTGCTTCTGGACCGAGTCAAAATGGATTGAATCGATGGTATGGTGGGTCTCCTTGGGATTTGTAGCGAGTGCTTTTGCGGTGCACCTGAAAAGCAGGCTTTTCAGAGACCTGCGCTTGCTTCTGTGCCCAAAGATTCCCTCGTCAACCATTTTGATTTCCTAAAGCTAAGATAATGTTTTTTTTTCGATGTTCATAAAACAATCGTTAAAAAGGAGTTAATTTGAATGTTTCTGCCAATATACAGCATATATTTTTCTTTTTATTGCAAAATAACTGTCCATATGTTATATTGGATTCAGTCTCTCCAAACTACTCTCTTCATTCTTCTCTTACATTGGATTGTCCATATGTTATATCTCAATGCTGTTCCTTTATAATTTAAATAACAAAATGATTGTGTTATATTATAAAGTAAGACTGTATACATTAATTGCCAAATGTGATTTAAGACACTGGATTAATTGGTTGTAAGTGCTAAAGGTGGCATTGCCATGTTGAACTCACCACTATTTCTCTTCATCTCCTGAAATTTAAATCAGAAAGTCTTATATTTAACTTCATCTCCTAAGAATTGAATAATTTATTTCAATTTTTTGGGCAACCTTCTTTGCACAAAGTCATGTCATATTTTATGCAATAGAAATTGACTTATATGGCTCTAGCTTGAACTATGTGGATCATGTTCGGAGTCGAATTTGGACTTAAGCATTGTGGGCTGAAGTTGGCATTAGAAATGTCAATATTTTTTTGTATGGTCCAAAAAACTCTAAGACCGAAGGCGGGCTGATGAATAGGGTTTAAAGTTTAGGGTTTTATGACTTCAAATGATGATTGAAACATTAAACACCATATCCTGCTTAAACAAACACCACATCAGACTCCCAAGATATTCTTCAGCCTGCTAAATACTATGTAGAAGCTGTACCTCAACAGCTGAACTCTCTGTAAATATTCAACGATAGGAATAACGGGTTGCATGACACTCTCTTCATCAAATTTTGAAGGTAGATCGAAACATATCGAGTCTGGAAGTAACATGTTGATAACCAAATAAGAAAGATACGACTCTGACTAATTACCACATTGGATCTAGTTAGTGGATGGAGATTTGAGAGAGAGAAGCTCTGAGCAGTGGCCGTGTTCCGAATATGGCCTAGCATTGCCATCAGTCTCCTTTAAGCTTTCCACTCAGATAAAAGAGACAAAGGTCAATCAGAGCTGTCCACAGGCACAGTCAAGAAATGGGGTTTTGCTGAGAGGCTTTTGTTAAGTACATTTTGGTGGGGTCCTTGGTGGAACCTCCTCACCATCTCTGCCCTTCTCCCCAAAGGCATCTGCTGCATGATTCTGATTCATTGTCCTGAGGCATCTTTCACCATTTTGGCATCAGGACTAACAAGTTGCATTATCCTCAAAGCAGAGGTGACCAGATGCATTATATAGGGTTCCTGTCCTTGCATAAATAGGAAAGTGATGGGAGGGGGAATCTTATATAGGTAAGGTAGAGTTTCACAGATAATGATATATATGGATTATCCAGAGAAGGCCAGAATCAATCCAGCATGAGGTGATCACTTGATCATGCTGGGAGTTCATATGTTTATTCTTTTTTCCTTTCTTTTTCCCCCCTCTTCTTCACAGCAGACACTTCCAGCCCTGAAAAGCTAACCTACTATAAAGGAAATGCCTGCTGAGATATGATAATGCTTTCTTAAAGTTAAAGGGAAAAAGAGGACTCCTGAGATCTACCAAGATAAGGATAATGTTCTATTTATTAGAATGTACAACCAGAATGGTACTGTGCCTTCAGTAAAGTGGTGCTGTAGATGATTGCTAGACAAAAAATAAAATGTACCCTTGCTGAATGTTTTGTAAACATATTTTCAAAATACACTATCCTTTGATTTTATCACAATGTTCTCTTCAGTATCCAGCAAATTGGACTTTCTTTTTGTTCTCTGCATGGTATTATTTCTGAAGTGATCTCTCTCTCTCTCTCTCTCTCTCTCTCTCTCTCTCTTTTATTATTGTTGATTGGAATTCTCTAGTGTCAAGATGGTAAGACAACCAAATAGGCTCAGGACAAAGTTATGCAAGATTGAGACCTGATAACAATTATCATAATAACCATAATCATTTTCAGAAGCAACAATGACCTGATCATAATAACAAAAACAACTTGATAACAAAGAGCCCCTAGAAGTAACAATGATCATACTAACATACTAATAATCTCAGCAGCTTGATCAGAAGATATTTTCATAGAAGGAATCAAATATGGTCATATGGACATGAAGGATACAAAGCAAGAATGTGGTGTGCTATTACATAAGAATCAGCAGGAATCCTCCATGGTGCCTATATATTTGCTCACCACAACAATAACCAAGTTATGATCACATTGATGGGTTATTTCTTTGTAGCAAGAACAAGGTTATTCATAAGTCTAATCTTTGCGCAAGAGGATCAACTGATACAATTCCAAGCATTAGCTAGACCTGATGCTTAACAAAAGTTTATCAGATTTACTCCTTCCTTCAACATGTACACAATAAATGCTGGCTTCAGCCAATGGTTTGAAATTTTATTTGGGAGCAATTTGCAGGAGTTGCTCCCGAGAAATTTTACACTCTTTACTCTTGAACAGCCAAATTCTCTGCATCAAGGTTATAGCAGGTGTTCTAAATATGAAGTTGAAGATCAACCTGATGCATAAAAATAAACATTAGCCTTGGTGACATGAGTAGTAGGAGCCAGATATCTTGTGTTTAAACATGGACAAATGTTTCCTCGATTTGACAATTATAATTAGGTTATGTCCATCTTACCAGATCCACTTTTGTGGGTGTTCTCACAGGCTGTTGGGTGATTCTGCTGCAACATTTGAGACCCAAAGGTGTATCGATTCATCGCCTGCATTCGGTCATGTTGAAGCTATTTCAGCAAAAAGACAAAGATCAAGAGGTGTAAAGATGAAGCTACAAGCCTGAAAGCGAGGCTGAACATGGTGAAGGCCAAGGTAGGAGGAGGCATGCGATTCTTGCAAATGGGCACTTTGCATCAGGTTTCGTAACATTGCTGCTTGGAAGGCTGGAGAAGTGGAAGACAATGTCTGGTTGGGGGTAGAAGATTGAAGTGCATGATGCATCAAAGGAACACAAGCATGACCAACTCCCACAGCCATGCCTGGCATAGATTGTTGGGCACCTGGAAGCATCATCTGCGCCATGCGACCTCCCATCCACATCATCTGTTTCATGGATCACAGTATGCAAAAGATCACATTACTGGTGTACAAGTCCTGTGTCATGGCATCATCATTTTGTCAAACCTGAACTTGCAGTTGCAGTGACTTCAAGTATTCAATTGCCTCATCCAGCATTGATGCTTTGTCCGTCTGAGAATTTTAAATGTACAACATAATCAGAATTCATATTGGAAAATTTCACCATTATGAGAATTTGGCAATGGACTGTCTGTTAGTTCTCGAATGATTTATACATGTTTGATATGAAGATGCCTTCAAGTATGATATGTCGTGCCTTCAAGTTCACAGGCACACACAGGAAATGCCTTCAATATGGAAAACAGCAATATGATGATTGCCTTCAAGTATGATCATATCTGAGAAGCTATGATATGTGGCGGCTTCATGTATTCAATTGCCTCAAAATTTCAATACCTACAGTCTATATTCTATGAACTATAGTATTAAGAACACAGAAAACATTTAGAATTTTTCTTCATTGATTGTGAGAACAGATGCACAAATTACCTTATTGCAATGTGGTATCAGCTCTTGCAGTGCCTTCATCTTTTCATTTATTCTATCTCTTCTTCTCTGCATAAGATCATGCCTACTGGTTAAAAGTGAGCTCAGTTCATGTCAGTGGTTCTTCACCAATTCTTACCCTCTCAGATAGATTGTGAACTTCAGCAGCACGGCTTCTGCGAGTCGATATCGATCCCTGAGCTGCCTTCTTCGCCTCGACCGACTCAAACTCAGCCTCCTACAAACTCAGTCTCAGTTTTCACTGTGTCTAATGCCAATGGAATCAGTTGGAAAAGAGAGGATTACCTCACTTTGGTATTCTGCAACCTGCACATCTCTTTGCTTCCTCTTCTGGCACTGACCACTTCCACCCTGATCTCCTGTTCTTCTGAAACTAAAACAAGCACCTCCTGATGATGAAGCGAGAGCAGTTTCAAATGCATGCTTTGGCACACTTGCTCCTGCAACACCAGCAGCATCACCCTGTGCATGGAGTCGATTGCTCTCACAAATGCTTGAAGACATCGTGTTGTTCTCTCGGAGATGGAGAGTGGACTTTTTAGGAGCAGTCAAGACATCGCTCGCACCGGTATCACCGAAGCCCATGTATCTATCAATGGTGCTCATGTTACTGGGGCCAAGTCCATCGATGCCTGCCATCTCAGAGAAGAACTCCGAGCAGAATTCCTTCTCTAGCGAATCATGGAGAGGACTCGGAAACCATGACGCAGTTGCATCGTCTTGAATCGAGCTGATGGATCTCCCAAGAGACTGCTCCCGTTGTTGCTGTTGTTCTGGTTTGAGCTTGGCAATGGCGGCAGAGGCTCGCGGGTGGTGCTGGCTCTGGCTATGCATGACGACATGCCCATCTCGCCACAGCAGCTCTACGAGCTCACTGTCTGGCCTGCAAGATTGGAACAAAAGGGATCACGGATCTGTAAGTGGATATATAGGATTTAAGAGGAGAGGAAGGGGACAAAGACAAAATGGATGATGCTAACCCCATGGGATTCTTCTGATTTGCCATTGGGAGGATACCTCCAAAATCTGTGGTGTCATCTTCCAAATTCCAATCAGGAACATATTGATTCATTGCTAGATTTGGACTGCAATCATCAGAGAAAGTTATATATCAGAATTCCTATAGTTCAAGTATGGCATTTGACTCCATAATAAGAAGAGCACCGCATCAGTTTCACCTGTTCCTTCAAGAACAAGAACTGGTAAGCTCGAAAAGAAGCAGAACAGTAATAAGAGATCAAATGGTCAAGAAGAACAAAGATATCCAGAACAACCACAGAAAGATCCTTTGCCTCAAACTCATGAGCAAGGGAAAGAACATTTCAGAAAGACTGAAACTACTTCAATTACCGTCGTCTCAGACAGACTCATACTATGTTTGCTAGATCACAACAAACACACACACACACACACACACACAGACAAAGAACAATTCCAACTGGGTTACATCACATTAAGAAGCTGACATATCTGAATCAAACTTCTTGCTCAAATCTATTTTATTTTTCTTTTTCAAGAGAAAAAGTTTCCATACAGAGAAAAAGACAAGCGAGAAGAAAAGCTAAAACAAAGACTGGAAACCAGAAAGTGTTGAGCAAAAACCAACCTTCTCCTTAGCTCCACAATCTTCGAACAAGAAAGCAGACAGACTTCACTACCTCCTCCCCTCCCCGGCAGCTACAGAGATGGTTGGAAACTTGATTCCGTGAGGGTTTTAACCACTGCTGGATTAGGAAGGTGGGGAAGGAGGACATGCCATTTTCATGCTGTTAATGCTATCCATAGCTTCTATCTATCTCTAATGGAGGACTTTGGCCATGGCCAGGTTTGCACTTGTTCTGCAACAGTGTCATGTCAGTTTTCAAAGCATGTCGGGGTGGGTCTACCTGTGAAAGCTTGGCTGGTTAACAAGATCTCCATCTCACTTCAATGTCCGAGCTTAGGAGTTCACATCAAGCAGATGATTAGATCTCATCACATTTATACTGCTGACAGCGAGTCTTGTCTTCACGATAAGATTTCGAGTCAAATACCACCTTTTGAGGTAACGCAATTATATTGTCTTTCTAATTCAAAGTTTAATTGATGAAGATATTAGTTAACTTAGTTGATAAAAATTTTAATAAATCATCATAGAATTCTGAGTAATAATAATAATAATAATAAATTTAACACTTTACACAAGTAAAAAATAATATTAAAAGGATATATAATATCTAATATAACCTTAATAATCTTATAGTATATTTCGGAAGGATATTATTATCAATTACAGTTTAGCTAATAGAGACACATAAGCATTATTTTGGATTTGTAAGATATATAATTTAAAATTTAGATGAGAATATATATATATATATATATATATATATATATATATATATATATGGGAGACATAAATGTGATGATTTTATTGCATCTGCCACTGCTCAATTTCATAAGCATTAAAGAGGGGGAAGGTCAGATGCCATGAATCTAAATCCTATGATCACTATCTCTATTGAATTGGCATGATCATGGTATAAAATGGACGGCACCGGCTACATTGATGGTAAGGATAACCACAAAAACGATGATGAGGTGAAAGCATAAAACAAGTGAACGAATAAGAAATAGAGAAAGATATGAAACACTACCATTTCTTGATAATAAAATATAATAAAACTGTTGCACATTAAGAGTGTAGTTATTATAATCCAACTAATCGTTCGATCGTCGATCCATCGGATCGAATTATTATTTAATAAATATTAAAAAATATAAAATTAAATATCAAGGTTTTTTCTTTATTGTTAGCACTCTATAATAAATTAGATTAGGCTTCTAGAATTTTTTTAAAATATTTATCTATTTTTTAAGCATTATTTGTTATTCATCGAATTCGATCGAGACTTCTATTATCTGGCTTTTCTAAATAATGGTGGAAGTTTAAAATATTGCATCTTTCTATTTCTCACTTTATAAAAAATGTAAAATATTATCATTATTATTATTATTATTTGCTGATGCTCTTCTACTATGCAACATTTATTATGTTTTGTTGAAAATACGGAGGAGATCTGAGTTGACAATTTGAGGTGGAGTAATGCTGGTCGGAGAGTGGAGGACAGAACACTTTCCTACTAATCAAACAAGTGCCTCCCAATACTCATTTCACATACTATTCCCTCACTTCCTTTACGTCAGCTATCTTACTCACTCCATCTCTCTCTCTCTCTCTCTCTCTCTAATCCTTATTCCACACACTGTTCCCTCACTTCCTTTACATCAGCTATTTTGGACAAGCAGGAAGATTCACTCCCTCTTCCTCCCTCTCCTAATCACTCTCTTCCTTCTTTTTGGAGGCACAGCACTGGTGGAGAAGAAGGCAGCCAAGAAGATGTGGTTCTCATTACATTAAAGTTTCGAACTATTCTCATTGAATATTTTTGAGGCTCTATAAACTTCCTCATGTGGGTTTGGATCTGTGCAGGTAACACTGGCCATGGTGCATGCATCTGTTAAAGGCACCACACTTCTTCTTTGTGGTAATGTTCCCCATACTTCCTACCAAAACAGCAGCAGCATCAATCCATCAAGTGCAGCATCAGAAGCTGCTGTCCCCAACTCAAACCAACAAATTCTATTCCTGAGTGATGCCAGAGTACTCCACTCAGTTCATCATGAGTTTTACTAATCATTACCTAATAATTTATGACTGCTAATTTGTTCTGAGCCATATTTCCATGCTTAGTTTTTGCAGGGAATTAAATGCAAGCCAACAAAATCTATTCCATTCAGTTCATCATGAGCTTTACTAATCATTACCTGACAATTTATGACTGCTTTGAGAAACTGTTCTAATCCACACTTCCATGGTTAATTTGTGCAGGCAATCAAATGCAAGTTAATGAATAAATCAGGATCTTATGCAAATTTGCATCTTAGATTGCTTTGCTTATAAGCCATATTAGCAATAGATATGAAATGGGCATTGGAAAAAGTCTCTCTCTCTCTCTCTCTCTCTCTCTCTCTATATATATATATATATATATATATATATATAGAGAGAGAGAGAGAGAGAGAGAGAGAGAGAGAGTTGGCCTGTAGGTTGAACAACTACGTTGTTGGATTATATTCTGGCTCTACAGGGAAGATGGACCCATATCAAATTATTGCACATGCAGCAACTTAATAGCTATCGTGCATTACTCTGTTTCATATAGATACAAATAATCTGCATCCTGCTTCTTATCTACAGAAAGAAAATAGTACACCTGAAAGCAATAGCTGCATGATCTTGTTCATCTTTGGGCGATGATGATGGCTGGACCTGAGCTAAAAGGTTCGATCTCAGGCCCAATCACCAATCCTTTTCCTCTCTGAATGCATTGTAATGCACTTCTGAATAAAATAGGAATAGGCTGCATGCAGGCATTGACAAGAGATTTACGATGGGAACAAAACTTAGGGTGTTAAGTACTTTGATCTTTTATGACTCTCATTATGCCACTATCAGAATGTGAGACCACTGCTATATGTAACAGATGATCTTTAAGCACAAAATATGTAGTTTTTTTAAGGGTTTTTTGTTTGCCATTTGATGAGACAGAGTGCAAAAATGAACATGTAAAGTTGTTGATAGTAATCCATTGCACAGTGGAAAGAGAAGTAGACATTACATAACGTGACGCAGAATCCTACAAGTACAAGCCATGACAAAGGCAAACCAGCGTTACATCGCTGCACACCGAGTGCATGCATCAATGCTCCGTGCACGAGCTCTGCATGGCCATCATGGGGCAGCTGCAGGTGGCGGGATGGGGAAGGGAATGAATGGGATTGCTGGAGCTGAAGGCATCGGAGGCAGTGAAACCTTCTGGACGGTGGTTGGGATCGAATCCATAGGCGGCAGTGCCACCTGCGGCACGGTGGGCATCGGCGGCAGTGTTGGAAGTGTCGGCGTAGCCAAGGTTGGGATGCCCAGTGCTGCGACGGGGTTGGTTGTTTCTACGAGATGGCGTGCTGCATGGCACGCTTCGAAGCTTAAGAACGCAGTGGCCATGAGATTTGCTTTGGCGAGGAGGCCAGAGTTGGAAGCCATGGATGATGTTTAAGTAATACTAGTTCTTGGGGTTTATACGTTAGAGAGAGAGAGAGAGAGAGAGAGATCTGCAAGAGAACTCTCATGTTATTATGTAATAAAGTTCAAGTAAAGCATCTGTTTGATTTAACATTAATGACAAACACAGCAAATTTTAGGTGAAAGTGAAAGTGTTTGGATTAAATAAGAATAAGCATATGTGAATAATACATTAACTCTAACAAAATCGATCATCATCAACAATGATATCAGCAAGCAAATATGAACTCATAGCCACATCTTTCGAGTGTTGGAGGATTCTTCACTGCGTGTAATCAGGCAGCTAGAGCCACATCCAAATCATCATCATCACCATTGAGTTCCCTACATAACCTACCATCAGCCGCTGCGTCGTCGCCGTCGCTGATGAAGACCGAAACTACCAGAAGAGCCTTGTCCATGGCAACCACCACCACCACTCTGCAATGCGTGAACCAGCAAGAGAAGCAGGTGAGGAGAGGATGCCTTCTCCTTGTTGTTGGAGTGCAGACTGTAAAGGCCACAGGAGAGCAGCAAAAGGAGGGGTCACGTTGGAACACTCTTCTCCGCTTTCACATGCTCGTCCGCGGTGGCGGGCGACGCGGCGCATTGGTGCCACGTGCCACTGCGCTGTGCATGTCGGACATTGACCATGAGTCAAACCGGGGCCCGCAGGGGCGTGACCATCATCTCCATTATTTCCATCATGGATAATATAAAGAAATTGAGGCAGGTGTTGTATTCATTTTCGTGAATTTAATTTAATATTATTTCCATTCCTTAGTCGCTAGTCACTAAAAGAAATATTTCAATAGTAAAAAATATTTTTTATTCATCGAACATGCCAAATTTACTGTTAAGGGTTTTTGTTATCTTAATTGGAGATAAAAAAAAAAATATATTATAATATATATTTCTTAATTTTTCATGATAAATTCACACGAAACAAAAATAAGATGAAATATTAATCGAATTGAGGGATCTCTTGACTCTTAGCTATTTATCTATGCAGAAAATAGTGGAATGCGCAATTTCTATGTCACCATTACCTCCGAGGCCATCAAACTTTGGAGTCAGTCTTGTTGATGTGAAGTTCGCATTGGAGTCACAGCCACACACCTACCGTACCTCTTCTTCTTCTTCTTCCTACCTTTCTTTCCCTCATATCTACCAACGTGATATCTATTTCACCTAACTTATCCTACCCCATGTCCACTTTCCCAACTCTGAATCCCAACCCTTGATCGAAGGTGCGCCAGTGAGGTGATCCGATGCTCTAAGATTCGTGCATCCATCGGAACCAACGTTCCCTTTCCATTCATGTAACATTACTGTCATTATACGGGAGCTATGCCGATGTTGATTCTTGTACTTTTAAAAGTTATATTATGATCCTTCTGCTAATATTTCTATATAAGGTTAAAAATTAAGAAAGAGAAAAAATTTTTATTAAAGCAACAGATTAAATATTTCACTTTCATAAGTGTAATATTTCAATATAATTTTTAAAAGTATAAACATGAGAATATTAAAGGTAGCTACCCATAGGGGTAATATATAATTAGCTCTATATATAATAATTAAATAATATTTATAATGTTTAATTTATTTTTTTTATCAAAAATATATTTATATATGAGATGAAAATTAAAAAATAATTAAGTCAATAACTAGTTAGATGTTTTTATCTAAATTTAATATGTTAAAATTTTGCATTGTATTAATGTTTGATATCATATACGTAAGAACAATACCGATATTAAACGACTTCGAAAATACGAAAATGGGTACAAGGGTTAATATTAGAAAATCGAAGTTTTTGAATCATGTTTGTATCAAGCCTCACATATATTAATTCGAATCAGTTTTATTTATAATTATATAATTAAATCTTCTAGAATTTTTTTTTGTGTCATCACATATAATTACCAAAATTATGATTTGCTAATTATGCTGATGAAACAAAATCCCCATATAATGGGTCATAAAACCTTACATACATACACTACTGAGCCAATACTTGAGCTCCTTTTCACCTGTTTGTATAAATGCCAGTAGCCTCTCCATGTTTGCAGCAAAAGGAGGTCAAGAAGCAGAGAAGTCAGGGAGAGCGCAATGGAAGGGAAGAGGAGGTGGGAGGACATGGAGATGGACTGCTTGGTGGCGATCTTGCAGAGGCTCGGCCTGCAGGACTTGACGCTGAGCGTGCCGTTGGTGTGCCGGTCATGGCGGAAGGCCTCTCTCCACCCCCTCTGCTGGCGAGTACTAAACTTGCGGGACTTGGACTTCATGCCGTGGGGTGATTTGACCAAGAGCTTCATGGCAGAGTACCGCCTCCAGAGATTCTTCTTCACCGGCTTCTTAAAGCTCGCCGTGGCGAGGGGCAATCGTTTGGTGGAGGAGATCATGTTCCCTCTCCTGTTTGGCACCTCCATGCAGGACCTGTTCCTTGTTTCTGACGAGTATGAAGCCTTCTCCCTACTTATTTAGATCTTTTACTCGATGGTTGATGAAGCTTTCATGGGCTTTCGGCAGATGCCCGAGACTGAAGAAGCTTGTGCTGCCGAATCTATCGCCGGCAGATGAGGCAGACATCCCAAAGCTCGTAGGAAAATGGAAGGACCTCGAGCAGCTTGAGATGGAGGCAAAACCATCTTCTTTCTTGGAGATGCTCTCAGAAATCAATCTGCATTGCAAGAAGTTTAGTGGACTCAAAATGTGCGGTTCTATCAAAAAGGAAGACATGTTGGCCATCGTTAATCTTCTTCCAAAGCTCAAGTTTTTGTGCCTCAGCAAGTCATACTTGCCCAGGGAGCAACTACTGGGGATACTGAGTGGCTGTAAGGAGCTGCAGAGATTGACTGTGAGGGACTGCATGGGATTTGAAGCTGATGAAGAGGTAAAGAAAAGAGGTTTAGGCATCAAGATTTTCGAGCATGAGGGTTCCAAATTGTTCGATGATTTCGATTATAATTCAGATGAATGTGATCCATTGTAAATGCCTCGATCATAGCCTGAGTACCTTAAATCTTTGTCTTCTAATTATCTTCTGCATCCCTCTTTCCCTGGAGGACTACTTTGAATCATTCCTTTGGAAGATTCATCATTCTTCTGCATGATGATACTCTCGAAAGTAGATGTAGTCCTCCAAAAAGGATCTTGACTTGTTCTCCAAATTTGTAGCAGGGAAGCAGCTCACACAAAGAGTGTAATTAACAACACCCGACAACATAATCACCACCCACCCCAACCAAAAACCCACCAAACCAAAAGCAAAAGGAGATTCGGAGCAGTCACCTATTCTGAAGGATACTGCATCACAAGAGGACAAAATGATCAATTAAATTTTTGGATCAACTTATACAAACTATTTTTTGTTGTTCATTCATTTCCCTGCAAATATATACATCATAATCTTGGCTGGCTCTTGTAACTACTGGTAGTGAACCATCTTTTGCTTTAGCAAAGATTGTGTGCCAGTAGCAATCACTATTCTTGGTAGCATAAGAGGCAGGAGCTAAAAGTTTCCTAGGCCATGTATTCAATTGTTCCTGTAGTAGATTCCTTTCAAAGTTTTCTATCGAAGGATGTGACTTGAAAATAACATTAGGATCATCACCTACTGTTCCTGTCAGCTGAAAGGAAAAAACTTCTCTTTCAGAAGAGTCTGACTTGAAAATAACAATAGAGCAGTTTCTTTTAAGGAAGAAAAAAATATCATTGGAGACATCACCTGTCTTTTGCCAGAAATTATGCAGGAATAATTGTCCATGCCAATTCAAAGGAAAACACCTCTACTCATTAATAATTATGAGGATTTTTGCCTGGGTTGAGCAGAGCCCAATCTGCAAAAGATGGCATGGGTCTTTTAAGACCATTTTTTTGCCATTGCTTGGCTATGAAGCAGGATTTTTACCCATTATTCATTTCAGCATCATTTTGTATCATGATAAATGCAGCCATTCAGCATTTTGAGGTGTTTTGAGAGGAATCTTGGAACTTTGAGTTCTCATCATGAAGTCAGATAGTTTATTCGTGCATCCTTCCTCCTATTTATGTTGCATTAATACAGAAACATTACCATTCTACGTGAAACACAAAACATAAAAGATGGTCATCATTCCAACACAATAATTGATCGGAAAATATCGATAGCATTCATATTAATGTAACTCAGTTCGAGCTCATGCATGCAAGAAACTTGATTTGATCGATATAGGGTGGCTCGAACTCTCCTCAAGGGCTGAGGTAGATTTTGGCGTGTGCTATACGGTGGACTTAATAGAAAGATCAAGATCAAATGAGTTTCTCAACATGATCCTTCTAATGCTCTGCAATAAAAATAGAGTAAATTTAATGAATAATAATTGACATTTATTACCATATCTAAGGTAATTTTTTATAGTGAATTAATCGAGAAGAATATTTTATAAAATAATCATTCTTTTTTAGATACGAGCATAATACTTTCTTATTGTTATTTTAGACTAATGTCTATATGATCTAATTGTTAATTTTATTTTGCCCCATCATTATGTGCCACTGTTATTTGGAGAAAATATTTTTCATATCAATAATGGTGGCAAAAAAAGCTTATAAGTATTTTCTTATATGCTTATTTGCTCAAACTAACTAACCTCAGTTAGAAGCAATTAATTTGAATTTCATGGATAAATATTATTGATAGTTGTAAATGCGAGAATTTTAATATTTTAAAAAAGATGCATTATATTAAAAATTTTAAATAATAAATATATTTTTATAATATGCATATGCGTATTGTGCGTGTGATATTATATATATATATATATATATATATATATATATATATATATGGAGAGAGAGAGAGAGAGAGAGAGAGAGAGAGAGAGAGCGATAGCAAGCAACGAGGGAGGTGCCGACTATCACGATCTTTCGTACCTTCATCTCGACCGTCATCCTCTGTTTTTTATTGCTTTGTCTTCCACCCCATATCTGCGCTTTGAATCCGTCTTAACCCTTACAATGTCCGAAGCCTTCCGCCGTCTTCCACAAATGAGCTCTTCAATCCCAAGTCAACTCCTTAATTTTGGCCATTTTCTCTTCCTGTGACCCCCCTGGTGATGAAAAGCTGCGGATTCGTCCTCTTGGATCCGGTTTCCTCGAGCTCGCGGCGCCTGTCCTTTCAAGTTTGGATTTTCCTAGAATCATTTTGGAAAAAGTTGGCATCTTCCCGTCGAAAGTTCGAATTTTTGTTAGTTTGCTGCTTCAAAGATTCGATCTTTGAGGTTCTTGACTCGGTGGTGTTCCTGCGATGGAACTCCTTTCCGACGATGCGGCAGCAGAGGGAGGAGAGGTGGAGAGGGAACCCTCGGGCGAGCCGCTGGTGAGAGAACCCCGACATTGTCGGACCCATTTCCCCGGCGCCGTGCGGCAAAAAGCCTATCTTTTCGACGGATTGGGCAACTACTTCAACAAGGAGTGGGATCTGATGGAAGGCAGCGGGAGAGAGTTCTGTTGGTACCATGCGGAGCTCCCGAAGGGAAACCAGAAGTTGGCATTGTCGGCTCAGTATCTCATCGATGTCCTGTGCCCCCCGCTTAAGCTCCAGGACATCCTCACACTCGTCAGCAATGGCCCCTTTTGCGGGCACGTCGACGGCGCCCTCGTGTTCCGGGTGAATTCTTCGGGTCCTTCCGCCAGCAGCTTCACCCTGAGGCTGGCCGCCAGGGTGACCGAGAACTCAGTCATCACTGTGAGTCTGGGACGGGTCCCAAGATTGGGGTTTTCACCCACGGGGCAGTCGCTCCTGTCAGAGATCCCAAGCATTGAGAGCACGGATTTGGTGAGGGATGAGGAGAAGGAGGGACCTAGTGGAATTGTCATTCGGGAGCATGTTCTTGAATTTTTGTTGACGATGAACCACTCGGAGGAGGCTGACAATCCTGTGCCAGTTAGGGTTTCAAACCTTGTTGTGCATATTATTGACACACATGTCGATCATGTCCAGGATATAGTGACTAAGCTTGAGATGGAACTGGATGCAGTGGAGCTGGAATTAGACAAGGGTAATCGCTTCTTCCCCTTTTTTGTCTTTGATAGTTTATCATCAATGATATGGGGGAATATATGTTTTGTAGTGTGTAATTTTCCTTCTCAGAACACACTACACTGCAATAAATTAGTGAAGCTTTTCTTGTGTTCTCATGTAGCAAAGAGCAAATTAAAGATCCATAGCCTATGCATCACTTATTCTGCACAAAAAAAAAGGTGATAAGTGAAGCTTTAGCTGCAGTTTATTTGTGTACCAACATGTTGGATATGGATACATATTTTTCTAATTGATTTGTCAACTTCGTTGAACCCAAATCACTTGTCAAAATTCTTTAGTTGAAATTAACAATAGTATACTCATTAGATATAAGTTAATTTGAGTCTTAGCTCACTTTCGATGCCTTGTCACAATGTCTAAGTTGAAGTTAACGATAGTATGCTCATTAGATATAAGTTAATTTTAGTCTTAGTTCACTTTCAATGTGAGACTAATCGGGGTGTTATAGTGTCAACCAATACATGTATAATATCTCAAGATAAATGCACAGAAATAGAAACATTTCATCCTTTGGATTTGATGCATTCGGGAATCATCAGGAACTATTTTAGGTCAACTTGAAACACTAAGCTTCGACATTTTACACCGATGAATCTTTTTAATTTCTTCTGTTTGGTTGCAGGTTACACTTTGATTTAATTAGCCTTGACATCAAACTTTGACCATTCCAGAATCTTTAAAGTGCCTTATATCATTCCTATTTATGTGGTTGCAATATCATGTGCTTTTCTAATATACAATCTCTGCATGCCACAACATTGCAAACATTTTGTCCTCTACTGTAGGCTTCTATGCCACTGGTGTAGGTGTCACTGCATGGAATTTTTATTGGATGTATAACTTAGACTGGTCTAATTGCAATCTACTGGGATGCTTGTGAAGCAACTTATTATGCTATATTATATGCTACATAACTTACAAGTGATTTATGAGTTGTGTCATTTTTGAGTACAGGAGGTTCTACATTGAAGAAACAAATGCTGGATGACAGAAAATTTCCCAAAATGCATTTAAATTTGCAGCGCTTCCTACAGGTGAACTTCTAGTATTTATTAACCTGAGTTATGCAGGGTTCGCTAACTACTTTCTTCCACTAGGTAGCATCTTTCCTTTTTGGTCTATATGTGGTAAATCAATTGTATCATAGTTTGTTTTGATTAATTAGTTAAGCTAAACCATGTTATAATCCAGGTTGTTGCTCACGGCGAGCAAGTATTCCCACGTGTAAAAGAGAAATGTTCAGCCAAAAGTTGGTTTGCGAGTGAAGATATCATTGCCCTTGAAGAACTAATTGGTCGTCTTAGGAGGCTAAAAGAGAATTTGGGATTTATAGTAAACCGGGTTGCAGCAATTCAAGCTGGTCTTGATAGTTGGCAGTCAGAACAAATCAATAGGAAGCTCTATTATCTTTCTTTTCTCTCTATTATCTTCCTTCCTTTATCAATCATTACAGGAAGTAAGTTCTCCTTTATCAATTGTTGAGAATTATTTCAGTATTTCCAGTATGAAAATGTTTACCTGATCTATTCGGTTCATTTTACAGTATTTGGAATGAATGTTGGTGGTGTGCCATGGACAGCACAAAGAGATCCCTCTCTGCAAGATGGTTTTCGCAATGTTATGATTCTCTGTGTTGTGATGTTGTTTTTACTTTTAGTTTCTTTTTCGTTTCCTTCCCTTTATGCAAGGGTAAATTCTTGGCGTAGACGGCATGCTATGAGGAGGAGTTGGTCAATTAATAGAAAGTCCTTCTTGAGTAGAACCTTTCAACGAGGTGGATTTCAGGGAGGAGGTTACATGCGCATTTAAAGTTCTTTACGGTGCATATCTTTGGAACTAAATTTCAGCATCATATGCTCTGACTTCTTTGGCACAAGATTCTCCTGAAAATTCCTTCTCTTATCTGTTTTTCCTTGTAAAGATTATATTGTCTGAATTATGTGGACAACCTTCATCTTGGTTGCTCTGATCTTTCGAGTCCTTTGCACCTTTGTGGGGAAACTCTTTTGTGCCATTTCCACCATCACAGAACATGGATTTCTTTAGAAACCTATTGGCATGGAGTAAAGATTGTACTCTGATTGACACTAAAGATTGTGCTCACCATAAGACATTCTCGCATTGGAAGATTGAAGCTTGTCAACCTTCAATACAGAGTAGTCAGAACTTGATGAATGGTTCTTGGTGTAACCTCATCACACTCTGGAGCTGCTAAATTTTGCCCTTTTTTTGGGTTCAAAACAGCTGAAAGCATATATGTAACCCCATAGATGATCAGAATTCACAAATCATTGATTCAGCATGTAGTAACATTCTGATGCATCTGTTGCAAAAAAGAATCCTTTTATTTTGGCTTTCTTGTGCAGCATAAAATGAAACATGTATTTGTTTCCCTGTGGTAAGAAAACCAACATAATGCAGCAGGCATTTGCCCTTGGTTTCAAGCCTATGGTGCACATAATTCCAGATTTATGCTTTGAGAATTTACTAATTGGTTTATCTAATTACTTGCTTCATCTGATAATTGTATTTTCATGGCAAATTACCATCTCATCTTGGAGATGGCACAGCTTTGCCCATTGAATATCAGATTCAAAGTTTGTGGTTTGTTGTTTGTTTCTTTGTTTGGATGTCTGATGAATGGAGTCACTTTCCATCTTTATGACATGTCATTGTAACATTAACCAAAAATATTTTGAAGCTGGTAGTGATGACTTTAGCTGTTCATTCTTTTGGAGAAGATGACAATGAAGGTAAAACTCCTCTCTTTTACACAAGTTTGATTTGTTGGGATGTAGAGAAGCTGGTGATGATAACTTTGAACTCATGACCTCTAGAGAAGCTCATTGTACCATCTTCCATCTATAAATTTATGAAGAGGCTGGATCACAGAAACATACTACTTAGTGTGCATGTTTGAAGAAGGTACTACAGAATTCAGTCAAGCCATGTTGTGCTTGGCATCTTTAATTTACTTGCAGCACCCTGTAAGAAAAAAAAGTGATGAGTTCCATGTTGGGAGCCTTTGATTGTAAAATGACAGCTCCAGAGTCAGGTTTCATAGAAATCATTACTTGAAAGAAACTCAATTATCAATCAAGTGCTTTGCAATCAAACAAAAAAAATCTTGAAAATAGCATTAACAGCAAAAGATATGATCTTTGCAGATGGTGGAAGATTCAACAAGAGTAAAACAGTGCAGTGCCAATTCTTCCTCAAGACTGTATCTGAATCAGAATGATGTAGACAGGGAGTTTGATGTTCTTCACATTCAGCAGAACCAGGTAAGTATTGAATAGTGAAGAAAACTACATAACTATGTCTAAAATTTAATTCAATGAGCAAAATCTAGGCAACCATTGCTTATAATGAAATATATATTTATATATCACCACATCTAAAATTAAGTTCATTCATCAGTGGAATAAAAAAGTTTTTGTGGCAATGAATAATTATATGTTGAATCTATTTACATGTTTCTGCACAGCATGAACTGGATAGAATGTAGAGAGCATAGTCTCGTATTCTATTAAAAGCACACATCAACCTAATACTCTATAACAGTTGGTCATTGTCATAACCATCTTTACATACCAATATGGTTGTGTAGTGGGTATGATACTTTCACCTGTTGATTCAAACCACTGCAAATATGAAAACTAAGAACAAAATCATTAATCAACAATCCTGCTGCTTAGAATCATAATAAACCCTGCAATTTTTACTAGAAATACAAAATACTAAGCTAACAGATAAGCCAAATAGTTCACTGTTTTAAGTATTTGCGATATACATTGCAGGTTCAAATAGTAGTCAGACATATAGACAAATTAGAAAAGACTCTCTCTGCACCACATACCATGAATCCAGTTGTCATTCAAAGTTATTGAACATCAAAGAACCTGATTAGTCAGTATCAATAATAAAATAAAAAATAAGACATTTATATTTGCACATGGAAATGACAACATCTAAACCAAACCCAGGAATGCAAAAACATCCACCTGAGCAAAAAAGAATGTGCAACAAATAATAATAAGCAAATCCATATAAGCATGGACACAACTGGACTCGAGAGATTGTCCAACATAGAAACAGAAACATGTTTAAATGTGATGGTTGTATCCAGATAAGTATGAAAGATACAAGTAATAGCTAGAAAGTTGTTCTTCATGCTACTGTTCATTACTCAACTGGCAGAATATGGCATCCATTGGCCAACTGAGGGCCATTTACCAAAGTTCTGTGTACCTTCTTTAATTTCTTAAATTGCGAAATCATATACAAGAAACTATTCAAAATCATACTGGATAGAGATTCTCTCCATGGTATTCTTACTCACAGCATCTCTCAGATACAACTCCTTCAAAACATCTGCAGCTAAATCTACCTCATCCTCATGAGCAATTCCTTCCACTAGAATTGCATATGTCGTTTCGTTAGGTACGTAACCTTTTTCAATCATTGTCTTGTAAATATCAAATGATAGATCTGTCCGCCGAGCCTTGCACAATCCAAGAATAAGTGCATTATAGTTGTCAATATCAGGCTTGTTACCATGTTCCTCCATCACTTCAAAAGCCTTAAAAGCCTCACCCAACATGCCCTCCATACAAAGACCTTTGATCAAGGATGAATTGGTGTAAGAATCTGGAGTAAATCCATGTTTTGTCATCTCATATAGTAACTGGAAAGCTGCAAAAGTATTTCCTTTCTTACACAAGAACGATATAACATTTCTGTAGAAGTCATGCATGGAAGCATTTTGCTTATTTGCCACGGTATTGATTATGGAAAATGCCTCTACCACCTTCTCCTCCTCACAAAGCACAGCAATCACATTATAAGTCCCCTCGTTAGGATTACAATGCCTCTGCATCATCAAGTCCAGGCACCTGAGCACCATGTCCAGTTTCCCCTCCTTGCAGTACTGGGCAATTATCGGGTTATAGTTAGCAGCTACAGGCTTATACCCATTTCTTGACATCTCTTCTAACAAGTCGAGTGCTTGCTCAGTTCGACCATGATGGGCAAGCGACCCTATCAATATATTGTATGTGATACTACTTGGAGCACGGTTTCTATCACCCATTTCAGCTAAAAGCTCCTCTGCCTCCTCCCACCGCCCTTCGTAACACAGACTCCGCAACAAGATGTTGTAGGTAACAACATTAGGGCTAAACCCTTTGGAAGGCAACTCTCTGAAGAAGCACATTGCCTCTTCCAATCTACCCTCCTTGCAAAACCCTGTAAGCAAAACATTATAACTAACCAAATTAGGCCTCCCACCCTTTTCAACAATTTCATCCAATAGCTTCACTGCCTCATCCACCCCTCTTTCCTTGTATGCTGCTTCTAGCAAGAATGAGTAAGTAAACACATTTGGAACCAATCCCTTGTGCACTAGTCGATCCAAAAGCCACAAACTTTGCTGCAAGTTCCCATGGATGCAAAGGCCCCTAACCAAAGAATTGTACGTGATCGTAGATGGCGGGCAACCATACTCATGCATTTTATCGACCAGCTGCATGGCATACACAACATTCCCCCTCTTACACAACTGATTGATTAAAAAAGTATATGTGGATGAATCAGGAGTGCTCCCTGATCTGATAATCAATTCCATGACGCGAATGGCCTTCCGAATCTTATTTGATCTACAAAGATCGTACAAGAGCTGCGAGGCCTGGGTGGCGTCGGGCCTGTGCCCTCTCCCCACCATGTACTCCAAATGCACGAAGGCCTCCTGGAGCCTGAGCTCCCTGGTTCTTGACTCATTCTTCCCGTTCCTCCGGTTGGGAAGCGAAAAGGTTGCATCTTTGGGGAGTATGGTGATGGGAGTGTATGCTAAGACCCTAGAAAAACACTTGTTGAGGGAAAGAGTGGGGAGGTCCGGCAGATGGGAGACGAAGCATGGCTTGCTTCTGGCAGTGGGTGGGATGGAATGAAGACGGGATGACATGACCCTACAGGTTCTCTCTCGAGCAAAATCTTAAGAATAAGAAGAGCTTTTCATGAGCTTTGCAGAAATTGAATGCTGGAACACAGGTAAAGATCTAAGAAGCAAGAAAAGATGCAGTTTTTGTAGCTGCTGAGGGATGAAATGGATGATTTACGGTTGGGTACCTCTGTTCACGCATCAAACTCTTCCCATCCTCACTGCTTCGGGATGAAGGTGATGCAGAGCAACGGCCTCCCACATCCAAATCCCGAAGTGCTTCGTCACCAACCAATGCCTGGTTAACTTACGAGAGGGTTATCAAGATTGATTGGGTGACATTTGAATTGATTAGCTATTTGCTGTGTGAAAACATTCAGCGGATCCACTTTTAGCTAGGCACGTGCGCCGTAATCTGGCCCGTCGCTCTCTCTTCTCCTTCCCCGACCTCCTCCGTCCGACGACGTCGAGCCCGTCAGAGGACGCGGTTCGGCACTAGCACCACCGAGCTGCTCCGTCACTGCTGCAGGGGCCTGCTCGTTGGACGGCGCAGCCTCGGCCCTAGAAAAAGAGGAGGAGGAGAAGGGGCAGGTGGCTGCGGATTGGAGGAGGTGGACGGCCTGAGGAGGAGACGCCGGCGGCAAGCGGCGGCGAGCGAGCGTTGTCGTTGGTTCGACAATGATGAGCCGGATTTGGACCAAATACAAGGGCCGGATTTGGGCCTACATTAATGGGCCAAATTTGGGCTCATATTAATGGGTTAAATCTAAGCCGAATCCAATAGTCCGGATTTGGGCTCAATAAATAGACATAGAAGGGGTCTACTGGCCGTGATCGAACCGAATCTAAATTCCCAACCCTCGTTGCCACAAAAGCCTTTTAAATGCCCCGCCTCGCTCACATGAGTCGGCGCCTCCCGTTGCGATCGTTGGTCGCTCCACCGGAGCTCCTCGCCCTCGGTTTCTTGAATCGCAACCCTAACCCTAATTACTATTCTTCCGATCGCCTGCCGGCGTGCTACTCGTCTTTATGGCGTCCTCTTCCCCCTCTGGGAGCGATGGCGGCGATGCCTTCGACGCGGATATGGAGGCCCTGCGGCGAGCCTGCGCGCTCACTGGCGCCGACCCTGCCGACGTAGGTGGTGCCTACTTGGATTCTGACTCTGATTCCGGAAGCGACGATGCAGGCCTCCTTCGTCGTCTGCAGGAACGGTTCTCTTCGCCCTCCCAAGCCGTCGATTCCTTTTCCTTGGTCAAGCCCCTGTCTGTTCTCGCGCCGATGGATCTTGATGATGAGGATGATTTCGAAACCCTTCGAGCCATCCAGCGGAGATTTACTCAGTACAATAGCGGTAAGAGTCACCGCCCTTTCGAATCTGTGGCTGGATTACTTGTTTTAGATCTTCTTGTCGGTGAATATGCAATGTGGCGTTGCCGCCCTTGTTTATATTATGATTACTTGGTAATTTTAAAAAAAATTAATTCATTTTTGCGTTTGCCTGATGCTATGGTTTACTTTGTATGTTGGCTATATATCAAGAAGAACAGAGATTGCGATGCACCTTACCAAATGAATAATTTCAGTCTGAAAATCAAACGAACTGCTACAAGCATTCTTTTGTTAATTTTAATGGGACTCTGACCAACCAGACTAAGCACATCTATTATGAGATTAGTAGATACTAACTTACGACTCCTACCACATTTCTAATTGTCAAGAAATGATTACCTCCTATTAGTGGTGTAAACTGATGGATCAGATTAGGGTGGATTCATCTGATTGCAAGTTGAATTTGCTGGACAACAACTGTCTGTTTGAATCAATATTTCACTGATTATTGGACAGATCTTTTGAAAATGTCTAGGTTGGTAAAATCTGATATGATCATTGGAAGTTGTCTTTGAAAAAGATCTATTATACTTTTAGTGCTTCAAATTTAGAACTTTGGCCATTTGACCTTCAGATCTGGCTTTTATCCACAAAATAACTGGCTCAAATGTATAGAAAGCCATAGGTGTTTTTTCTTCTATGATTGGTAACATGAAGGTCATACAACCAAGGTCGACCTAAAAGAATGTGGGCAATATCTATCGGCAGGTTGTCACAGTAAATTTCATCTTGGTAATCGCCCATTTAGATTGGTACTAGGCATCTTTCGATCACGAGTAAAGTGGTTTCGTTAACTCAAGCTACTTTTAATGAGGTCGGAAGGTAAGAGTCTTTTGATAGTAGATTTTGAGACTACGTTCATAGTGCTACCCAAGGATTGAAATATCGTACCGTACCGGAGTTTCGATCTTCTCTCGGTACGGTACGGTACGGTATTGCATACCGAGCGGTATATCGTTCGATATATATATATATATATATATATATATTATATTAAAAAATGTGCGACATCGTCGACCTAGGCGGGGCGATGGTGTATATATATATATATATATATATATATATATATATATATATAATTTATAAATAAAAAATACTATCCGGTAGCGAGCGATCCGCGTATCGGTTTACTGTCGGACTGGTACGTACCGCTCGTACCGGACGGTATTATTCGAAACTATATACCTTGATGCTACCCCCCATCTATAACTAATTTGCAAGTTCTTTCCCCACTTCAGATGAAAGTATGTAAGATACATGTCCTCTTCCATTTATTGCAATCACTAGTAGTAGAGAGAATAATGTGGACAACATTAACATGAGCATCCTTAATTTCTAGTTCGTTTTCATCACCTGAGTAGGCTTTGGGTTCAACTACTTAGTCTACTTTTTCGATTTGATCTTGTGATTCTTATTTTAAGATAATGGTACGTTGAGGATAACGAGAGGCAATGTGACCTTTATTATGGCAATAATGACATTAGATTGAAGACGAACTAGTTTAAGAATCAATACTTGAATGAGTTGGACAATTCATGGTTGGGTCAGGATTGTTGCTAGTTGTGGGATTTTTTACTTGACAAAGCCACTACATGGTGTAGATTGGGTACTAGTTCTGTTGTCAAGAGACTGAGATGATACTCGACGAATTGGATAAAGTTTGATATACTTCTCAATCTCAAGGGCTCGTTGGGAAGCTTCCTCCATGGTGTCGGGGAAACTAAGGGAGACTTCCCGTTGGATCTCAAACCTCAACCCATTAATAAATCTTCGAACAGTGATGATTTGTTCTTCTTTTTTTCACACTTAAGTAAAGTTCCTCAAATTGGGTCAAATACTCTACCACATTAGAATTCAATTATTTAAGATTTAACAATTGTTAACCAATTGGCTTCAAAAGTAGATTGGTAAATATATTTTTTTTTAAGTTTTTATTTCATGACTTTCTATTGAGTGATGGGAGGCTCTCGACGGTGTTCAAGACTACATTGGACATATTGTCAATATTTCCTAGCTGGCCCTACTAGTTTTATTTTTGCAAATAATACACGTTCAATGTCAATTAGGTTGTTAATTGTTGCAATGCACAAGGTGGAAATGTAATATTCAAATGGTTCTCACTTTTTTTTTCTCACTTTTTGTTTTGTTTTATTTTTTATTTTTAGACAACTTTCAAGGGTTTAAATTCTAGTGGTACTATAGTTGTAGCTAATGGGGAGAGAGCGATGGGGAGAGAGAGGGTGATAAATAGGGAAAAAAAAGAGAAAAAAGAGAAAACCACGATCCAATGAAATATATGAATTATCTTTTCGATAAAAAATATTAATAAAGTTTTCAAAAAATTTACCCAGTACTAAGAGCTATGTGGTCCACTAATTTTGTAGGGACAATCGCCCTAAAGTCCAACTCCACACGTAAGGGGTTGACGTTAGAGGTGTAAGGATCCTTGAGTGATCAAAGCTTTCGTTGCTAGTTAGAACCCAATGGGGTATAGGGCAAGTTTCTTAATGGCTCTTAATGGGCTCTGATACCAAACTGATGTAGAATAATAGAGTAGGGAAGTAGAGAAAGGGGAAGAGAAAGGAGAAGTGTGAGATACGAGAGGAAAGTAAGAGACTAGAGAAGATATAATTCTTTTCATTCCAATCTGAAGTGTTTGATCTATTAACAAGCTCCACTATTTATAGGGGTTTAGGAGGTTTGGTACAATTAACAAAGACAATGATTCCCAATATTAATCTCCTAAGGAATCTATATGTCTTTTAGAAATCCAAAATGTGACTTCTGGGATACCTAAATAGTAAATGAGTACACTTAATACAATAGTACACTTAATACAAAAGGAGTCCGATCAAAAGACTTTACAATTTTCAACACAACTCTTAGAATTTCTAGGCCAACTAATAGATGAATTTTTTATTGATTTTTTTCTTAGAATAAACTTTTATGAAATCCTTTCTAAGGCTAGATGGTTCTCTATCACATTTCTTCATTACTACTAAATTACATGTTTTGTTAGACCAAATGCAAAACTGGAGCACCCAACCTACATGAAAAAAAATCCTTTCTCATTGATCCTTTTCATTGTCTTTTTTTTTTCTCTTTTATTCTTATTCTCTCCTTATCTCTCTTAATTTTATACTTGTTTTTCTGCTTTATGGTTGTTAGAGTTGATATTTTTAGTTATATTCTTATTACATATGTCACTCATGTTCTCTCTCTGTTACAAATTTCCTGCAGATCCTCTGAGAGAGAAACCTGAGAAAATTCTAGAAGAACCTGAGATGGTTGTCAATGATGATGTATGTGGGCCAGAAACACCTAATAGATCTACAGAATTGAGCAAAGAGCATGGCTACAGTCACACTGAACCACACTTTCCAGAGCATGAAGCATGGAGTTCAAATGTTACGGATTTGACATCTTCTAAGTTTCCCAAGTCTGCTCACAATTTTGTTAATGCTCTCAAGAAGAACAGATCATGTCAGAAGTTCATTAGGAGGAAGCTACTAGAAATTGAAGCAAATATTGAGAAGAATAAAGAACTGAAGGAACGTATTAAATGTCTTATGGACTTTCAAGTTGCCTGTAAAAGGAAAGTGGCAAATATTTTATTTCAAAAGAAGGATCCTCGTATCACGTTAATATCTTTGAAGAGGTCCACATCTGAAAAGTCATCAAAGGTAGAGATCTTATCTGGCAGTTCTACATTTTGAAATACATGTTTGGTATACATCCCTTGATTGTATTTCTGTAACATGTAACTATAGCCTTTACATGCTCATAGATTATATATGGGGGCCTTTCTGTACACCTACTGCCTGTATGTATGCAGTGCTAGGAAAAAAATTTGCTTTCATAAATAGCATGTTTTCAAGCTTAGGCCCAGCTCAGGCTCAGCCAGTTCACAACAATAAAGAGCCAAATCTGAAGTTGAATTATATGTATGTATGATTAATGAGCTGAGTGCAAACAAGCCCATGATCGTCAGGTTTGGCCCGACTTGGGTTTGTTCTAACAGATATTTATATTATATATATTTACAGCATTTTCTGAAACATTAAATCTCATCTAATGGGATTTAACTGGGCCTAAGTGAAATGTGGGGCTGAGCGCTGATGATTTAATATCTGCTTGTTAGATTTTAGTTCAATGATTTGGGCTTGCCCTCAAACCAATATAAAGTGACTAAGAGGACATTTAATATAATTAGTTGCCACATGACAATATCTTAATGTTTCTATTTTAGTTTTTTAAATTGCTCAAGAATAAGAAAAATAAAGTGAGTAGAAAATGGAATAGTGATCAACTTTTGATTTTAATTGAAGATTAAAAATCTTGATTGAAGATGTTATCTTTGCAAGGAAGTTTGATCGTTTGATGAGGATGGAAGTCTATCATCTAGATATAACATAAAAAAGGTAACTTTTTCACTTATCAAATCCAATGATTTAAAAAGCGCTAGACATCAAAAAGTGCTAAGATCCCAAAATGCTCGAGGTGTTAGGTGCTCGCCAAAGTGAAGCGAGACGCTCTAAAATATTTAAATATAAAAATATATAATATAATTGATAAATATTATTAGGAGGGGGAGAAAAATAGCCTTTAGGAGGGAGAGAAAAAGTCATCGACGGTTGAACTTTTAGACGACAACGATGGCGACGGAGAAAGTTGTGGATGGCAGCAACAACAGTAGTGAAAGCTGCGGATGGCAACGACATGGGCGAAGGAAACTTCAGAGGTGTCCGTTAGTGGCGAAGGAAACTGTAGTCCTCTCCCTCGACGGTGGAAGGAGCTGCACACGGAAGCAACGACGACGGAAGGAAGCTGCGGACAAAGGTTAGGCTGTCGAACACGTCCGTCGACGACAGAGGAAGCCTCGGCTTGCTACGTCTGTGGTGAAGGCAATGGCAGAAAGCGTTGGTAGCAAAGGCAAAAGCTGCACTAGGGTTGATGTCTCGAGGTCACGCGAGGGTGCGAGGGATGGCTTTTGCAGGTAAGAAGCTAGTTGGTTCAATCGAACCAACTAGCTACTACTTCATTTGAATCAGGCGCTTGCCCGAAGCGCCTGGGTTTAGGTGAGTGCCCAGGTGGTACCTCATTGAAGCGCGCTACCTGGTCCACCATTGAGGTGCATGGGCTTCGCCTTGCCTCACCCGAGCACCAGGGCGCCTATTTAAACCACTGATCAAATCTATAAAATTATTTTCTACGAAGAAGGATAAAGTAGTTGATTTATATTCATTTTTTTAAATTTTGTATTCTTATTTTCTTGTAATTGGGGAGCCTATAGAAAGGGTAAAGGGATTGTAATTGCTTTATGAATAAATGAATATGAATGAATAATTATTTTTTCCACATTAAGTATGTGCAAGTGGTGTGAAGCCACATCTTTATTCCTGAAGGTGTGATTCCACTGATTACATGTGAGATGTTTAGAGGTATGATTTCATTCCTGAGAGTTTTTCATTGAGCTAGAGTCTGATAGTTTTGTCTATTATATTTTTTATTATTCTTTCTCTATTCTCAAATTAAAAAAAGATAATTTATATGCACATAATGAACTTGTCCTACTTCAATCTCTAACCTCAACTGCAGTCTTACAGTGAGCAACTTTGCCACCATGGATTATCCTTCTGATTGACCACTAGGCATTGTTGGTTAATAAGACTGATAAGGTCACCAGTGAATTAGAATTTTTTTTTCTTCCTGTTGGAATTTTATATGACTGTTGTGCTGTCTATTCATAATTTGTTTGGGTTCAGAATTTACATAATGGGAGAAGTTTGGCAAAGACATTGTTTAAAATAGGTACTGGTAGGATTTATGGTGCATTTGTTTGGTTTAACTATGATAAGTTTTGAGGATCAATTATTGTGATTCTTCTTGTACTGTATGCCAGTAGGCTTCCCTCTTTATCATCAAGGACTAGATGATGCATCCTTTGTACAGTGAAATAATTCAGTAATGAATAAGCTTGTCTTTGTAAAAAAACAAAGACAATCCAAGGAACACAATGATTATAATTATTTTTTTTGTATGGTGTTGTAAATATATGAAGCACCACTTGGAAGTCTTAAGCAGACTAGACATAACTAGATTATATTGTCATTGATTATCTTGCATCTATCTTAGTTGTCTTTTTATTGATTCTGTATTTATGAACATAATTATTACAACTTCCATAAAGATGTGGTGCTGGGTGCTACTAATAAATTTCTTATATACAATTTTATTACCATCATGTTTTTTATTACACTAACATATAGTTGTTGAATCCTCATGGATGGCGTCAAACATGCTATCAGTTCTTTCTTTCTCTAGTTGCTACTTGTTTTCTTCTTTTAAACTGTTATTGCCTTTAGTTGTTTGTTTTAGAAATAAATTTACATTGGCTGACAAGTATGTCTGGATGCAGACGACTTTGAAGAAGGTTCCTGCCTCATATATTGGTCCAAATGAGAACTCCCATGTTTCAAAGTATAAAATGGTACTTAAAAGATTTCCCATCTCACTTAGTAAGCAGCCATGGTCAAACATCGAGAAAGAGAATCTTGTGAAGGGAATAAAGCAACAGTACCAAGAGATGCTGATTTTGAACTCAATGAATATGGAAAGGTATGTATTTACTTTGAGGTTGCCTTTCTTCCTAGTTTATTTTCTGTATTTGCTTTGATGACCTTAAATCTACACGAAGGCTTTCAACCAAAGTATTCTGCGGGTTGAGGTTCCTGGAAAAAATTTCTTTAACATTGTTTTTGAGGCATTTGAACTTTTTCTAATCATTTTTATCTCACATGCAGTGACGCAGAGGGCATCACAGATTCAAATTTAATGTCTTCTGCAATAACACTCAGTGATCCTGAGTTCACACCTGAAAAAATTAGATCTTTCATACCATTAGTAAATTGGAATCGGTTGGCTTCAATGTATGCCATGGGCCGTGCTGGTGCAGAATGTGAAGCAAGGTATAATTTTACTTAAAATGAGGTATTCTATATTTCAGTATATTAGCATCATTTATACATTCTAATGCTTATCTGTCATATATTATTTGCTTATTAATGGTTCAATTTACTTGCATTGTTTAGCCTTGTACCTTCAAATGTTGCTTTTCTTTACAATCCGTTCGAATATGTCCTGATATAGGCTATGACAAGACAGGCTTTTGACAATTTATCGGACAATCTAACCTGGAAATACTTACCGTAGTTGATTTTGCCATTCTCCAATTTCCTTCTCCCGATACATTCCACCATTAGATTCTGAGTAACAATACGAAATTCAATGACCTGCATTAATTTACAAGTTCAACTAGTTGTTGAGATTGGTATCAGACCAAAATTTAAAACCTTTTATATAATTATAAAGTATGTAGCAGTTTTCATATAAAAAATGATAAGAAAAAATCCACAAGCTTTAGGTTGCTCCTTAAGCCCAAAGCAAGAAGGGTAGTGAATGGGTGGCATTGGCAGCAAGCAGGCAGCATGTAGTTGCGAGCAAACATAAAGTAGTTTGAACAACAAGGTGAGCAACAAAGTAAATCCTCAGCTAATCCCCTCTTCCAGTCACCCCTTCCTCCTTCGATCACCCATGTCCACCTCCTCTTTCTTTCTCTTTCCCCTTCCACTTCTTCTCTCATTTATCTTCTTTCCCATTTTATTCTCTATTTCTTAATTCAATGGATGGCTACAATAACACTATGTTGGATGATAAAGAATCTATGCCGGAATTGGCTGGAATCTAATCTGGATCGCTGGAATCGCCTTATTATCTAAAATCAGCTAATTCTTGCAACTCTTTTTGATCAATATTGGTCATTTCCCAACTATTTGATATTTTGCCTGAGGAATTAGGATTTTCTTTATGAGTGGTTGATCTGGATCCAAATAGACTGTTCCATATTGGAACTGACTCAATGTGAGAGCGACGGGAATATCAATTACTTATTACTTAAGGTTGGTGGAGAAGCCTAATTGTTTAAAGGTTTTTTACTTCATAGTTGTGTTCTCTCCTGCATATGCATGTCTAAGTGTTATGCACTGGAGTATGTCTGGCCTGATCTTGAAATCTGATGAGGAAGGTCTGATGCATGAATAAGTACCGTGTGACTTTGTCCAGTACATTGTTTGACAATAAGATTGATGTACAGCTTTTCTAAAGCCCTTTCCTTTGCAGCAATGTTTATCCACTAAGATAGACAAGTCATTAAGTACTGATGCTTGTGGTATTAGCTTTTAATTATGACAACATTGTTCACTAGTGTAGTTATAAATTAGTTAAGTGATTATTAGTATGTAGCCAATCTCTATGAAAGTTAGAGGCATGTGTATCGCTTTGATCCTAGCCAGCCTGTATAATTTTGCTTCCTTTCTTAGAATTTGGCACTGTAAACTTCCACACTGTGTCAGTCTTGCTAAGAAGCTGTATTTAGGAGTTTGGATGGTTGCTACATGAAGCTAAATTGAGCCAATAATTGTTTAGTTAGACTTCTTTGTATGTTGCATTTGAATATTTATTTCTTTGATCTGTAACTAGTTTACTATTCTAATGTGTCTTATTATGCAGATATTTTTTTAGTGGGTATGCTAATTTTATTTCTCCAAATTGCCTCATCATTCTCAAGGGTGACGGCACTTTTAATCTTTGCATTCATTTCATGTTTTCTTCAGGTGGTTGAACTGTGAAGATCTCATGAAGAGCCGATAAATGTTTCATTAGACTTCTTTGTATGTCACATTTGAATATGAATTTCTTTGGTCTGTAACAAAACCACCGCTCTAATATGTATTTTATTATGCAGATGGTTTTTTGCATGGTTGTGCCAATTTTATTTCTCTGCCTCATCATTTTCACAGTTGAAGGCACATCTAATCTTTATTTTATCTTTTCTTCAGGTGGTTGAACTGTGAAGATCCCATGATTAATCACAGTCCTTGGACAGTAATGGAGGATAAGAAGCTTTTGTTTATCGTTCAAGAAAGGGGCATTTACAATTGGATAGATATTTCAATCACATTGGATACACATAGAACACCATTCCAATGCTTAGTACGTTACCAACGGAGCCTTAATCCTCATATTCTGAATAAGGACTGGACAGAAGATGAAGATGTAAAGCTTCGTGTGGCTGTGGAGTACTATGGCGATAACTGGCAGATGGTCGCTTCTTGTCTAGAAGGCCGTGTAGGTCCTCAGTGTTCTAATAGGTAAGTCATTTCTAAGTGCTTTCTTTGCTGATTTCTCGGATTAATTAGTTAATTTGTTGGAAGAACAATGACCAACGGACAGTTGTATCTAGGTACAGACAAAGGAGCAGCCTAGGTTCCTAAGTCCACAAATGAAAAATTATACTTGCAAAACATTCTTATCTATGCATATCAAATGGATAAAAAATTCAGCAATATCAATGACATAGAATATGTTTTGATTTGATCAATAATATAAAAGTATCAGATCAAGTAAACTTCTTGTATGTAGTCATATAACAGTGTCTATCAGTGTCAAGCGTTTTGATGATTGTTGAAGTAGTTTGGTTGGTACTTCTATGCATAAATGCTTTTTATTGCATTCATTTTGTTTTAGTTTGTTGGGCACACAAATTTTATCTAAATCTTTATTTTTTAAAATTATCACTTGTTTTTACATAGTAGATAATTTTGAATGATCTTCAACTTTGTAGCCTCCATGATTGATTTTGAAGTGACAGGATTAAGGCCTTAGTTCTCCTGATTGGATTGTAACTCAATACCATAGAATAACTAAGTTGAAGAAATTGATCTATCATGTATCAGATGAGCTGCAGTTCTTTTATGTTAATTGTACAAAATATTGGCATAAATAAGGTACTACTATTTGTTAGTACACCATCCTAGGAACCATGCTATGCATATGCAATAAAAAAGGCTTTTGTTTTCCAATTGATGATAGTACACTCAAAGAGTTTTTATATAGCCTTGTCGAACTTCACGCGGTTGTTTAATAGTATTTGCCATTTGGCATTAATGCTTTGTTATGGGCTTTTGATGACACAACTGGCATAAGTAAATATATGATTTTCTAGCAAATGCAGTAGTGACAGCCTGGGAACTGCTAATGGATGCAACTTTCTAGTAGTATGATATGCTAACTAGTTGGATTACCATTAATTGGTTATATACTTCCTTTTTGGACATTGAGATTTATGAAGGGTGATAGCTATTTGAATTCAGGGGTTATGTTTCCAGTGACACTTCTTGGATATGTTATTTTCTAGGAATTGTTATATATTCATTTGTGGACTGGACGGTCATACAGATTGTAGTTGGTGTAATCAAGGTTTGTAAGACTGCCTGGTACAGTATGGTACGTATAGTATTTACTGGTCTGACAGCCTACCAGTATGGAGACCAGGGTAAACCGGATGGTACACCCAATGCATGGCTTGTACCATCTAGCACAGGACCAGTGCCATGCAGTATGCCCAGTATAGGGCTTGTACTGCCCAGTACAGGATGGTACAGGCCCTGTACTGGATATTTTGCCTTTTGTTTTTTCAGTTTTCCAAGGTTTTTTTTCTGAAACTCGGTATATACCGGCATACTAACACTTGGTACACTGGTATGGACCATTGTAGAACTAGTCTGAACCCTGACTCGTATAGTTCCGGTATATGAAATTGTAAACATTGAGTCTAGTATATCCTTCCCGTAACACGAAACCTATGACCTCTCTGTTGCAGGTGGAACAAAACTCTTAACCCTGAGAGGAAGAAAGTGGGAAGATGGTCTGTGGACGAAGATAAACGGCTGAAAGTAGCAGTGATGCTTTTTGGGGCCAAAAACTGGAACAAGATAGCTCGGTTTGCCCCTGGTCGCACACAAGTTCAGTGTCGAGAAAGGTAGCAGCATAATTTTCTTTACCTCCAGATAAGACTAATTTATAATGTCTGTTTGATTCCAAGTTGCTCTCTCTGGTGACAGGTGGCATAACTGTTTGGATCCAACTCTAAATTTAAAACCGTGGACTGCAGAAGAGGATGCCAAGCTGTTGGATGCAAGAGCGATGCATGGAAATTGTTGGTCGAAAATTGCTGCCTGCATACCTCCACGTACTGATAACCAATGTAGGAGGTATGATCATGATGCATTCCTACTATTTCACCTTCAAAGACCTCTGTTGCTTGAAATGATGTTTTATGTTCTGAGTCTTCTGACTCATGGCTTCTTGTGATTCTATAGTACCTGATTTTCTTGTGACTCAAAGATAATACTTTAAATTCTGGGTATACAGACGATGGAAGATTCTGCTTCCAGGAGAATTGATTTCGCTTCAAGCTGCAGCACAGATAAAGAAGACTGCACTTATATCTAACTTTGTAGACCGAGAAAGTGAGCGACCAGCAATAGGTCCAAATGACTTTACACCACTCATTAATTCTAATACTATGTTTGACAAAATTGGTGGTGCAAAAGTTAGGAAGAAAAAGCAAAGGTACTGTTCTTTGGACATACATTGGTTTTCTTTGGGTTATTCTGTCTTCATTCCCTTGTTCTTAGTTCTTAATTATATATGTTTATTAAGCCTTGAAGAGTTTGCATATATACACCTTGAAAATATTATGATCTGATTAGGTTATTATTTTAATATTTAGTTTTCTTTTATGACCAACTGGACAGTGAGAATCAACCAAATAAGTCCAGAAAGAAGCCCAGAAGAGTTTCAATGGAGGATCAGGAGACAAATTGTTGCACTGATGGCCTGGCTCTTCCACCAAGCATAGAATCAAATCCTACCAGTAGTCTGGGCATTAGCAGGTCAGGGAATAAAAGATTGAGGTATGATTAAGACACTAGATTTTATGATCATATTTTATATAAGATTGTGCTTTCGTATTCAAATTATTCTATATCCTTATAATTTGTATTTGTCTTTTGTTTCTTTATCAATATTTCAGGGATAATAATAGACCAAGAAATCCAAGAGTTAAATCCAGAATACATGTTAAGGAGAATTCAACAAAGGATTGCATGACAAACACACCATCTGTTGTAGCTCCAGCAGATATGTCACTTGTAGTTGCTATAAATTCGAAAGCTACAGAAAGTATGAACATCAGCAAGGCAATGGATAAAAGGTTGAGGTGATGTGGATCATACTGAGCATTGGGGTAGCAGAGTGGAATGTATCATCTTTAAACTTATGCTGACTGTATCTGTTAAACGGTCTTTTTTCACAGTAAAAATGAACAGAACATGTGGATCAAGTCCAGATTTCCTATTGAGGAGAATTCAACAGCAGATGGCCTAGCAAAATTTTCAGTTGATATAGCTTCTGATGATTCACCCCTTGCCTTATATATGAATAACACTTCCGCTAGGAACTTCAGAAGGCAAAGGAATATAGCAAGGTTCTACTGACTAATTATTCTTGGCATGTTATTCTCTAACATTTTGCTCCTTATTAATATGTCACTCTGTCGATGCTGCAGAGTTAATACATTAAAAAGCCAGGGGTTAGATCCAGAAGCTCATTTCATGAAAATTCTGTAGCAGATGGCACACTGAATTATTCAGCTGAAGTAGTTAATGCTGATTATTTCTCTACCCCTGTGATTTTGTATAATTCTGAGAATGATTATATAGAAGGAATAAGGAAGAAAGATTCAAGGCTTATGGAGTAAGAGACTCAGGATTCTGCTATATTGTTATGTTATTTGTAATTGTGCCTACTAATTTATTTTTGGAAATTTACAGTGATAATTAGCCGCAGATGTCTAAAGCTGAAGCAGAAAGATCTCTTGAGGAAAATCTTACAGCACTTGGCATGGTCAATGCTTCTACTGAACCTGTTCCTTCTGATGTACATTTATCACCAAGTACAGAGGCTAATACTCATGCTACGGAGAGCATTAGTGACCTAAGTAAGAAAACCTGAAGGTGAGGAGGATCAAATCTTTATTAAACGTTCGGCTTACTGATATAGCTTCTCTTGTAGTTTGGCTAAATTAATTATTCAAAAATGGCATAGCATCTCTTGTAGTTACTGAAGAGGACACACGAACTGCTGAGGATTCATTTAAGGTAAGAGCTGTGTGTGGTGCTGGTGATGATAATTATTCAAAAGTGCTTGCTAACAGTAACAGTACAGTCTGTGGAGGCAAGTTAGATGAAGACCTACTGATTACTGATGAGAGGGTTGTTCTGTTCAGGAATGCAATGGATAAAGTAGTAGGCTTTCTTGATGATTACTGATTCTGGATTATCTAAACTACTCAAAGACCACTCTGCAGAATCCCTTGTTCAGTATTATCACAGACAACGCAACACTATATTTTCTGTATTTTGTTAGGTATGGGAATCCTTGAGCCGTCTCTCTTGCCTCCATGCTTATATATGACATAAAGCTTCAGTTATACTGTATGTCACTGCAGATTGCTGAAATTAGTTCTCAAAGTTACAGACTTCTCATACTCTCTTAAACAAGTGGGAAACCAGGTAGATAATTTCTACTGGCCTGTTGAGCCTTTGCTTGTAATCAACACTGGATTCAAGCATTTGCTTTCTACACATAGAAAGTGTTTTGCACTAGAACTGATATTTGCTGTCAGTTGCATGCAGACAGGATCGATGGAACACCACCCTCTATACGTTCCCCTATTTGATTTGGTTCTACACAAGTTTGCTATTTAGGTACGTCTATGGGTATTATAGACAAAGCTGCGCATGTAATGGAATTTTGCAATAGAAGTACTCGGAGGCTTTTTTGTCTTTATAATTATTTTTCTTGAAGTGAGGGCCTTTGTCTGTGATGTCTTTTCTTGATGAGATCTATCAAAAAACGCAAAAGGAAACTCATGTTATTGGTTTCTTTCCAATTGTTTGGTGTACTGAGTCATGATTTTATTAGAGCCACATTTTTTTTATGTTCCTTTCATTTGTTCCCATTTGTTGATGAATGTGATGTAATAAACACCAGATTTTTTTTTATTAAAGTGGAACTATATTCTATGCTTTAAATTCAATTGTCATTTTAGATGATTTTTTTCCAATGTCTTGGTATCAATTTTACTTTAAAATGAAATTGCAAAAATGATACAAATGCTGCTACCCACACAAATGATAAAATCTTTTCTTTTGAATAGTATTACTGAGAAACAGAGGTATTCTTCACAAGCAGTGTTTGCCATATCGAATTGTACCGTCTGATACGAGCAATACGTATTGATCCGATAGGCCAACGGTACGTGGATCGCTCGGTATCGATCTGCACTGTAGCAGTGCTACAGTGCTCGATACACCTGGGTGTACCGTTCGATACATCGTATCGTACCGATATCGAGCCCAGGTCGAAATACTGGTACGATACGATATTGCCAACCTTGTTCACAAGAATTATTGTTTCTAAATAAACTTGAAAGTTTCTAACTAAACTGCCAGTTAAAACAATAGGTCAAATAACTCCTCCATAATTAGTATGAAATAACCGTAGTTATTTTACTTTTGAAATAAATTGTCATCACAGTCAAAAATTTGAAACCACACAGACACAATTAGAACTAACAACTATACTTGCCCAGCATCAACTATTAAGTCTACAAAAAATAACAAAATTTTACATTAATCATTCAAAGATAAAGAGGCTGAATAGCTCAAAATCTCTCAATCATTTGTGTTGACTAAGTTCTACTGGCCAATGTAGAATCTCCTCTCAGCAATTTCTGAACGTATAGCTCCCCTGCTCTGTAGGAAGACCGAACCTGAAATACCATCAAACACAAAAAGGAGTGTGAATTACCAAGAAAAAGATAGTACACTGCTTTACAAGAGACGGTTTATTACAACACCAGAGTCTAGTAGACTGATTCCACAATCAACCTATAAGAGCACATAAACTAACTCAGTGTGCTGAGTTAAAGAATTATCTGGATTTGCATTCAAATTATAAGGGGGTCTGAGTTGGTAAAAGAGGAGAAAACAAAGGATTTGAATCTGGTGTATTTTGTGTTAAACAATGTGATCCTTGTACTCATGAAAGAACTTATAACATCATATGTGGTCGACATCATAAATCAATGCATGATTACTCGAGGATTTTACCAGGCACGGCACCTGCGAGTGTTCTCAAATGGTGAACATCTGTTTTTAGTTAGTGTCACAAGATGAAACTTTTAGGCTAAGCTAAACCAGCATAATATGATGTCATCAAAGAATCAAAGAAAAGCAGGAATATAACTACATTGCTCATCTACTAAGTGCAACATAAATTCCCAAATCACACTAAACGACCTCGTTGAGAGACAAGACCAAACATAATTACCAGTGGTCCACTAGCAACATAGCGGAAACCAGCAGATTCTCCATATTCTTTCCAGAAGGCAAACTTCTCAGGCGTCACATACTCTTTGACCGTTAGGTGTAGTGGTGTCGGCTGTGAAATATCTCAGAACCATAAATGTCAACAAAAAAGAAAAAAAAAATCCAAAATGCTATTGCTGTCTAACCTGCAAGTACTGCCCCAATGTAAGAATATCAACACCAATGGCCCTTAAATCAGCCATTGCTTCCTTTACCTCCTCATCTGACTCTCCAAGACCTAGCATGATAGAAGACTTTGTAACCATCCCATCCTTGCATAGCTTTGCATGCTTCAGGACATTTAAACTCTGATCGTACCTGCCAAACAGAAAAAAGCTAATGCGATCAGAACATGCATGTATTCACACATGCGACAAAACTGTGGACTGTTTCTCCTTCAAATTTTGGTAATAAGTCATCCGTTTGCCGCTTCCGCTTCCGTTTCATTTACACGCATATTTTTCCGTTTCTTTTGGTATCAAATCATTGGTAGATCCAAAACAATGCATATTTAGCATAAATGAAATGATAGTTTGGTTGGAAACTATATCAAAATAGCATACAAACTAGCTCTGATACCAAAAGAAACGGAAGCGACAAACGACCAATGATTTGTAAGAAATGATAAGCACAAAGAACTATAGAAAGCTTAAAATGCTTACAAAGGATTGGACTTAGACTTCTTCTCAAGTAAGACTCTGGTTTTTCGACCGATGTCTTGCAAGAGACTAAGCTAGAGAATATATAGAGGAAGAGGATAGAACCGGGTACTCATTGGGCCCCATCGCATTCTTATCTCTTCTTCTAATATATTTCTAGACTTCCTACTGAAGGAAAGGATATTCCTTAGTACAATTATTGATGACACTACGAGCGGCTCCCCGGGGCTCAACTCGTTTGACAGCTAAGAAAAACAGGTGCTCTACCCCACGCAACTTGTTTTTACTTGGCGGCTAAGAAAAGTAGATGCTCCAGCTGTTGCAGGACCTCTAAAGGCTAAAGCTAGTTGTCCTTTGTGAGACGTCTTTTGCCAGAGATAGAGCCTTCTCCAGTTGTTGTTGCTGCTGGAGGACAACTGGTAACCAGTCCTTGTACCAGTTGTCTTTTCCACCGCTCCTTCTTTGATATTCTTTAGTCTTGATTAGGTGGATGTCCATGAATTGCTGTAATGCTTCACATGCTTGTAGGGAGGCTTCCTTTTGAATTGCTCCAAGTCTTCTTTCAGATAGTCCCATTTCATCAAATGTGAGTCCTTCACGTGTCTTGGCTCTGAGCTTATCCATTTCTTGTTGGTATTGCAGGAGGAGGTCGCCTGGTTTATTAGTTGATTCAGGTGTGCAGTGGCCCTGAGGTTTGGTTTGGCTTGAGCCTCCTGAGTGGCTTCTAGGAGAAGGAGTAATGATTCGTTCGGCCATCCTGCAACCAAAATATTTATTAGTCGAGATAAAGAGTCGGCTAGAATGTTACTATCTCCTTCGATGTGCTCAAATTTGATTTCAACGCCGCTTCCAGTGATGTAGTCTACAAAGGCCATCCATCGGACTCTAGATGGTTTGTTCTGAGTGGACTTGTTGAAAAAGCTTATTATTGCTTGACAGTCAGTTCTGATCATAATTTCCTTTTTATCAAGAAAGTAAATCTTCAATGCCTCCAGGGTTTTCATGACTGCATGCATCTCAGCGTCTATAGTGGACTTGATTGGGTTGTACTTTCCGCTGGCGTAGGCACATACCTTCTCAGTATTTCTGGGGTCGTATTTTTGTTTTTTCCATTTGCAAATACCTCCCCATCCTTCCATGCATCCGTCTGTTTCAAGTATTATAAAACAGTCTTCAGGAGGTACCTCTAGATCAGGGAGATTTTGTACCAGGCTCTTAATCTTTCTGATTAATTTCCAATCTTGCTCATTCTGCCTTTTCTCGCCAGTGGGGCTTGTTTTTGAATATAATGGGCCTAGAAGCCTGCCCAGGTTGGGTATATAGCTTCTTGCATAGTTTAGAATTCCCAGCAATGATCTGAGGCCTTTCTTGGTAGTAAGGTCTTCTTCCTGATATTCTGTGATTCTTTTAATAATATGGGGCTGTAACTTGATTTTGGAGTTCCCCAAGACTGTTCCAAGAAATTCAATCTCCTTTACTGCAATTTTCATTTTCGTTGGGCTTAAGACAAGGCCGTTTTCTTGGCATATTTCTAACATTTTAGTGAGGTGTTGCCCATGCTCCTTTTCGTTTTCTGAGAAGACAAGAATATCATCAATGTATACTGCAATGAATTGTTCAGTACCTTTGAAGCAGCTATCAATTTTTCTTTGGAATATAGCAGGGGCATTTTTGAGACCAAATGGCATTGCAAGCCATTCATATAGTCCTTCAGGAACCCAGAATGCAGTCCATTCAATGGAATCAGGGTGCATGGCAACTTGGTGAAAGCCCGATTTTAGGTCAAACTTTGAGTAGATTTTGCTATTGCTGACCTTTTTAAGGATGGTATTGATACCAGGAATGCTGTATTGATCCTTTTCGGTGATGTCGTTGAGCCTTTTGTAATTAAAAACCATCCTTTCCTTCCCCTTTCTTTCAGCTCCTGTTATGGGGTCCACCGTGGTTCCTGAATTAACAATTATAGCAGTAGTACGGTGCTTACTTTTGCTTGGTCTGATAACCCCTATTTCCAGTAGTGCTTTTACATGCCTTGAGAAGGCTTCCTTTGCTTGTGGTGTTAAATGTCTAAGGGGTTTGTCCTCCACCACGAAGTCTTGATTCTTAATCTCCAACCTGCAGGTTATCTTGTTCTTTTCCCAATGTTTGAGGGGATCTTCTCCAATATAGCCTTGGGCCTTTAACTGGTCTAGTAGGCTTCCAAACTTGGCCCTTATATCTTCATTGCTTTGCTGAGCTTCTGCAGAGTAAAATACTGCCTCCTGGATTTGGATATAGTCATCTTCTTCCAAATCTAGTTCTTCTATTGCTGCAGCTGTTGAGATATAGGGCAAAGTATTAATAGTCGTTAAGTTTTTGTAAAACGTAACCGTGTTACCTTCAATCCTAACTCCTCCTTGCATTGCCCTTATAAAATTACATCATATTATCATTTGAATATCATCCCCAAGCTTCATTGAGAACACATAGGTGTAAGGAATCCTGAAAGTGTTGTTCCCAATAGTCATTTTGCCTCCCCTTAATTTTTTGTTCGCTGTCGTTTTGGAGGTGATCCCACTGAAATGCACCACATAAGGGTTTTCTTCTATTGCAGCTTTTGGTACAGCCTTCTCATCTATGCAACAAGTGGTAGCACCTGTATCGAGTATAGCATTAACTTCAAAAGGGGGAATATTCATAATTTCCATATGCACCTTTAAGTTGAAGAGCATATTCTTATATCTTCTTGATCCTCCCGTTTCCTTTGTTTCCATAGAGAGGATTTTCTGAGTTTCTTCCTCCAAGAGAACAAGGGCCTCTTCATTTTCTTCTTCTTCTTTGCTTTCTTCAGTTTTTCTTTTTTCAAGCCTTTGTATTTCTTTCAGGAGATCGGCCTTCTCTAGCCTTAACCAATCTACTTCCAGTACTTCCCCTTCCAATTTGTCATATTTTTCCTTTAGCTCTACCACTTCGTTTTGTAAACGGAGGTTTTCCTGAGCTATGGCTATAGATTGAATATGCATTTCTTCTAGCTCCTTGGCCTTTTGTCGTTCAAATTCAATCGCCATTTTGAGCCTCCTTATTTCTGCTTCGCAATGATTAATAAAGTCTTGTTGTGTTTGAAGCAAGTTTCTAGGTTCATACCTTGGGGGTTCCTCCATCATGACGGGGGTCCTTTTGTCAAAGTAATATATGCTACACATTCCACACGAAGTGATCTTGCATAAGGGACAATGTCTCCTATGCCTTCTTTGTGACGTTCTCTTGCAGCATTTGCACTCTTCCAATCCTGGCGGTAGTTCTGTGTTGATTTCCCATATGTGTCTGCATTCAGCTTGTTCTTGGGAAACTTGTATTCTTGCTCTGTATCCTGTTTTAGGTCCTATCCACCAAGTTCTACTATCTTCTATTAGAGCGAAAATTTTATGGGTGAAGGAGTGAATACCATGCTGTAGATCTTCTATGTCCTCTCCTTCAGAAATTGAATAAATTGCGTCGCTTTGGTTTTCTCCTTCTTGTACAGATAGTATTTCGTATTCATCTGGAATATCCAACTGTTCAAATATAGCAACTCTTTTGATATTCTTTCGGTCATTGGGGCACTCTCTTGCAAAATGCCCTTCTTCTCCACAAAGGTAACACTTACATTTCTTATTTCTTATCAAGTGCTTTCTCTTCTCAATCCTTGCGTGGGATGAGTGAGGTTTACCTTTATAGGTCGTTGATCTTCTTACCCCATATTTTCTTTCAGGTTTGTTGTAGTATCCTGGGATAGGAATTTCACTGCAAAAGGACAGGTCCTTTAATGCTCTTCTAAATGCAGCATCTTTGCATTCAGCTTCTAAGTATTTATAGGAGAAGAGTATTCTCGGGATTACTCCCATAGTGTTTCCCCTATACTTTGCTTCAAATGCCTCTTTGATTCTCTTTCCTAGCTCCCCTGGCATTTTGGACCATAGCTTTTCAGATAATTCAGGGCCCAAGAACATCCTTCCTGTTTTGGATGCCAACCTCATATAATCATTTAAGAATTGAATAATATATTTGAGGTTAGTACAGGATAACCTTTCAAGGTCTCTGTAGGCTTCTTCTTGCGCTGTTGTGGATCCCTGGAATGGATCTTCTAGTATGAAGATCGTCCTTAGTTGTGAGAGGATATTTTGTGTTCCTCCCGTTCCGTCTCCATTGGCTAGAAGTAATTGGTATTCTTCTGGATAAGCCATTCGCCATTGGATCCATGCCAATTTTTCAGCTTCCCCGAGCAAATTTTCAATAAACTCCATTTTTGCTAGAGGATCTGTAAATCCTTGTGAAGATACCAAGTTCTTCGTTATTGATTCCCACCTCATAAATACTTCATCAAACATTCCCAATTGGGATGGGATTATAAATATTGCTCCCTGCTGCTGAAAGGCTGAAGGGGGGTTCCAGGCTTCTGAAAAGTTCTTTGCCTTGAACCTTGGTTGTCTTGAATGCCCTTCATATTCTGGCCTTTGGCTTATGGATTCTATATTCACAGCCGGAGGGTAATTTACTGGTCCCATGGTTGAGTCCGCCGGTGGCCTGTAATTTGACACAGCAGATGATGAATATACCTGATGAGATAATTTTGCTAACTGGGGGTATTCCATTACTAGTTCTTCTTCCAGTCCTGCTGCAATTAGTTCCCTCTGAGGCTTTCGAGGATACGGTATCTCTACTTCTTTCTCTGAGATATGGGTATCTTGAAAATAGGAATTCAGGCCTTCGCGTAGTTCTTCTGCTTCATCTTCACTACTACTTGATAATTGAATATTGACAGCTATTGTGTGGCTTCGTATTTCTTCTTCATCACTGAATGTTTCATCATCCACAGTGTTATAGTGGATTCTGCTGGATGTCGATGCTGCTTTATAATTATCAAAACTGATCGAAATCCTTCCGTCAATTAGGTTCCTACTCCTGAGCTCAGCAGGTTGCATGGGGATTGAGACTTGCGTCGGTCTAATCATCCAGTCTCTCCCTCTGATTTCTGCTGTGGAATAACTTCTACCTGGTAGAGCCCTTATGCCATGGCTTGTTAGGTAATCCACCACCCCTGAGATTTCATAAGCAAAGGCGACATTCGGGGTATTTGAAAGCCGCCCTACCATTCCTCTGGTAATTAATAGATTTGCTTCTCCATTCTGCCATGTGTCATATCCACGGGTTAGTATAGAGAGTTGTATATTGCGGTAAAAATCTCCTACCGTCATCATAGTATCTGGTACAACATAGACCAGTTGACTTCCTCTGGTCAAGTCTACTTCCATGGTAGCAATGATGGACCTATCATCGGCCCATCTGTTGTCCCGGAACACTAATAGTGCTAGTGTCCCTTCTTCCTGCCTGTGGAGTGTCTGAATCCTTGTTTGTAGGATTCCAAGATGAATATATCTCATCCCGCTCCTAATTAGTTGGTCAAAGCTTTGTTCTTGTATGAAGGCCCTGTCTTCTTGGTTATTGGTGACCAACATAGCTTCTTCCGATCGATGCGTGTAAACCCTGTGGTGTGCATCGTCCCTCCTTGAGTGATACAGTATTTCAGCTGGTGCTATTGCAGCTCTTTCCCTCATGGATAATTGTAGCTGTGCCTGAGGGTCTATTTGTTGCTCCAGAACTTGTATGTTTGGGTTTGGGTTTCTGGAAATTAGTTGTCCCAGTCGTCTTCTAGCGTTGAATATTCTCCTCTGGTTTCTCCTGTAGTTTCTGATCTGATCTTCTATAAGAGGAGTTGACGTGGATACCTCTTGGGTTCGCGTTCTGGAAGTCATCCTTTTGCTTCCTGAAAGATCTTTATAGGATCCTTAAAAACCAGGATTTTTCCTTTCGTCTCTTTAGGCCTTTCTGAAGGACCCAGGTTGAGATTTGCCAATTTGGTAATAAGTTCGTCTGGTACTACTTCAGAAAGGAATGACTTCCAAATAACAGATCATTGGTAGATCCAAAAGAAACGGAAGCGGCAAACGACCAATGATTTGTATTCTGGACAAAGTTTGAAGTTTGAAGTTTGAAGGATACTAGTGCTGGGAAAAGCTTCTCATTGAAAGAGTAGGTTATTTCAAATATCATGAAGTACTGATGTAATTTGTAATTTTGCTTTGGTTGTGCTTAGGGATGTTCTGAAGTAGAATAGTCACCAGCCTTATTCACATAAGCAGTGTCATTATTGCGAGTTATGTGAAGTAAAGTGAGATTGGAAGAGCTTTATTACCTATGCGGTTAACTTTTGAGCTATTCATTGCACAATATAAGAAGGAAAAATTGAACTTCAGTGTCAAATAGATGACTCTCAATATGCTTCTTACCCTGCCCGAGGATCTCTAACAATTCTTTGCAACCGCCTCACGGTCTCAATGTTGTGGGCAAATACGTCTAGGCCAGAATCTGCCAACAGTGAGACAGCCTCAAGATCTCCTCGAAAATCAGAAGTTAGACATTCGACCAAAATATCGGGTTTAAGCTTCTGCAACACAAACAATGTCATAACCTAGTGAGTTTGTAATGAATAAAAGAAAAAAGGATTTACCTCATTGATGTCCATAATCATAAGGTACAGGTATAACAAACTTAGCAGTAAATAAAGCTGAATATAAAGAAACTACAAAAGCTTAACAAAAAGATAAACCATGAACCTTCAAAGCTTTGACTGTCTGAGCAAAATGGCCACTTCCGCCATCAGGTAGGTCATCACGATCTACACTTGTAAGCACAACATAGTCCACCCTGCCAAACATGTACAAATAGAAGGTCCATGAGCCTTTGTGCATGATAATCGATGTCTACAATTCGACAATTCACAAAGTAAGATATAAGAGATCTAAACATACTAGTTCGCAACAAGATCAAGATCTAAAAGTATCACTAGGATGACACAATCAAGCACTTCCTACAACTTTGATAGAAACAGAAAATGCCTACCCCCAACTTGCAATTGCCTTAGCTGTGTTCTGGGGCTCCATAGGATCCGGTGGTGCCAGGTTTCTGCTGGTTTTCACCGCACAAAATCTACAGCCACGGGTGCAGGTATCCCCTAGAAGCATAATCGTCGCAGTCGCAATACCATCCCCTTCGCCGCCTGCTCCTCCCCCTCCATTCCAACACTGCAGTTAGAACACCAATCTTTGATGAGTCAAGTAGTACACAGTGCAAGTATACTAGAGACATATGTCTCCAACATAACATATGAACAGAGTGCACTACCAATGTAGCATTACAATAGGATATATCTTTGAAGCCACTTCTATAAATAAGCCATATTATGCTGTCATCTATAAACCCTACTTTTCAACTGCTGGCAGTCTTTAGCAGTTTAAAGATCTGACTACTTCATGCAAGTCGAGGGTTGAATGATCCTAGAAATAACAATTTCAACATATTTAAGCACCAAATGCACGGATTGAATTTCTAAGCACGAAATTATTGATTGCTTGAAAAGACTAATTCGCGTAGTTTACGTCAAAACTTGGACCTCTCCGATGTTGGGGCATTGCGCCTCCACGCAGACGGTGTTCAGCTTCAACTCCGCAAGCGACTCCTGCAGCCTCGCGTACTTCTCCCCATGCGGCGCCCTCTGCCGCAGCCACTCGGGCTTCCTCACCGTCGGATCCCGGCCGGTGTGCAGCCCCATTCCGCCCGGGTACGGCCCCGCCGCCGCCGACGACGACGATTCGAACAGCTTCGACGGCGCCGGATTAGGTTTCGGATCCGCCCTGTTCGAAGCATCGACCGCTTCAGATCGAACAACGACGTTTAAATTCCGGGAGCTCTTGGACCAAGGCTTGAGGGAACCGATCGGAATCGGCGGGCCGAAAGGGCTGGCGAGCGATTTCTGAAACATTTTCGCCGATTGAGCTCCGAAATTGATCGAACAAGAAAGAAAGCTCCCGTTCTTGATCATTTAAATCTTTGGTGAAATCGAAGCGTAATTCCATAAATAGGCTTCTTGTGGAGGCAAATTGCGGAAATGTACGATTGCGTTTAGTTCGTTCGATCAACATGGAACGGCTGAGGATCGGAATAACTCGTGTTTTAATCCCTTGGCATGGAAGTTATTTAGGGGAATTTGAGAGGTCGGGGGCGACGAAACCTATGCTGGGAACAGCCTTTTGAAAGAGATACCTTTTCTACTTATCTTCCGCGACCCAAACAGTCACCCTCGTAGCGACTAGCAAGACGGCGTGGGGCCAACATAAGTCGCTCTGTCTCCGGGGTTTGGTGAGTCGGGTGTGAATTGCGTCGAGTACAAGAAGCACTGGTGTTTTGGAAAACACTGTTTCCTGCGTTTCACAATGTTAGCAATTTGAAGGTTTTAAAAAACACTTGTTTTACTGAAACTTCTAATAATCTTTTTTACCGATCCTTCGGAAGAAAGATCTCAGCATAAATCTCCCTCTAATAAACTTTAATGAGAAACAAAATACGGTGTCATGCACTCCTACTTCAGTGTCTAAGACTTAATTATGATACAAGTCAAGGGCAGTAAACGAAGAGATTTGGAAGACTACCTCTGCACTGTGTTTGTGCAGGAGTTTGGAAGACCACCACGACCTGCTCATGTGGTGAATCTTTGTATGCCAATTAATATGTATCGGTGGGGCAAAAATTCCCCGATTTCCCTTCAGAACATACTAATTTCATTATGCTCCCATCACAGGGAATGCAACAAGCAGATACTGCATAAGCTGATAGAACATGAAAGCTTTGTAAGTGTCGGAAATGACCCATACAAGAACAGAACAGAAACATGAGTGCCGTGCTCATCAAAGAAAGATATAATTGACCCATACAGCAAACAAAAACAGTTGAGAGCAAAGATCGAGTGATGTACAGAACAGAACCGCGACACCAACTAAAGAGCTCGTGTGTTCTCGGCCAATGTAATGGTCTCCCTGATTCCAAGGTCATGAAAATAACCCAACAGGAACAGCGACAGAAAGGCCTTTTAACAATGCATCAAATAAATAGAGAATGTTACTCAGTTGATTGATCTAGAAATCTCCATGGAAGATTTATGGTACACACTTTTGACACCAAGATTATGAACAAAGACAAACTTTTGAACACTAAAATAGAACCATTACCACCATTTGCAAGTAGCATGTGGTGCTTTCTTATAAATATAAAGTGGCATCCGCACGGCCTTGAAGGCTCGACCCACAAGATTACAGAAGAGAGAGACCCTCGCAGCTCCTCGTGTGAGGACAAGGAATCTGTAACACACGAGAGGCATCCACAAATCCTTTAAGCTAAGGAGTTATCCTCATTAAAATGGCACGGAGAACCAAGATAGCATCAAAATCTAGCTCCCTGGAAGAAAAAGTAGGTGCAAATCCAACAAATGTTCTGATCCAGTTGCAACATCGACAAAATACTTACAAATATGCTGACACTATTCTGTTTCCAAGATAGAAGATGGAATTGCCACAGAAAAGAGAGTGAAAAGACTGAAGTTTATCAGAAATCTACAGTTGTAGGTATCATAAGCTACCAGCATGTTCAGAAAGGAAAAAAAAACAGCATGCTTCAGGTAATCAAGGAGTATGTATATGGTTTGATACTGAAAAGAAATAATGTAGAGATGAAATCACATAAGTGCTATTTGAAGACATCTAATTTATCTTTACGAGCATCAACCAGGAACTGATTCAGAACTTTCAGGCCTGCTATTACCTCCATGAGTACTAACACGAACAACAGGCATGGATCTCTGAGCAAAATCAAGTAACACCTTACGCTGGTGGTCATTTGTGTGAGGAAGACTTGCATGCAACAACTCAACCGGCATCTCCCTGCTAATAGCTCTGGTTGCCTCAGATCCCACAACTGCAGTGCTTGGTGCCTGCATGAGTAACATTTGCATTATACTGTCATATTTACTAAGACAGTACTTAGTAAGAAGCCCAAAGAAAGCATCGAACGATGCCTGCCATAAAGTTCGACTAGAGACAGTATAATTGTTTGCAGCATGAGGGTCTGTCAGAAGATCTGTTGCTCGATCCAGAACAGACTTTATAATTATGCTAGCTCCATCACCAGCTGAACTTCCAAGAGGGCGAAGAGGTGGTTGTTCAGATGAGCAGACCACTGCAGCCAGGCAAGCACTGAGTGCACTAAGTTCCATATTGCACGC